>NW_010238666.1:0-1036 GCF_000690775.1 Eurypyga helias | reverse complement strand
AGGGACACACTGGTCCCAGTATGGATCCCGCCAGTGATGACATGGAGTGATACTGGGACCTGTACGGACCTCGAGGGACACACTGGTCCCAGTATGGACCCCGAGGGACACCCCCCTCACTGGTCTCCATGGCAACGTGAGGACCATGTCCATGGGACGATGGTGGCAAGTGTCCCCAGTGATGACATGGAGTGATACTGGGACCAGTACAGACCCCGAGGGACACACTGGTCCCAGTATGGACCCTGAGGGACACGCTGGTCCCAGTACAGACCCCGAGGGACACCCACTCCTCACTGGTCTCCATGGTAACGCGAGGACCATGTCCAGGGGACGATGGTGGCAAGTGTCCCCAGTGATGACATGGAGTGATACTGGTCGCAGTACGGACCCCGAGGGACACGCTGGTCCCAGTACGGACCCTGAGGGACACCTACTCCTCACTGGACTCCATGGGGACACGGAGCTGTTGGCCACAACCCCCTGGATGACACCACCCCTCATATTCCCAATCCCCAAACTCGATCCAATTGAGGGAGGGGGACGTTGTGGTGGGCCACATCCAAGGGACGCTGGTGGCACGTGTCCCTGATGGCATTACGGAGCGGCGCTGGTCCCAGTACGGACCCTGAGGGACACCCACTCCTCACTGGTCATCCGGACACGGAGCTGTTGGCTCTTTGGGTGCCGCCATCCCCCCAGTTCCTCATCCCCCAACTCCATCTCTCCCCGACCCGGAGAGAGGGATGCTGGGGAGGACCACGTCAAAGGCCACGGCGAGGGGGGTCTCATGCCGGGAGGGACTCAGGGTTTCTTGCCACGGTGCAGGCACCGGTGCCGGGAGCGGGACGGAGGAGGATCCAGCACTGCGGGACGGCGAGGAGACGGCGCCGGAGGATGCGGATCAGCACCAAAACCCGGGAAGAGGGGGTGAACCCCCGGTGAGCGGTAAAGGGAACGGGGGTAAGAAGGGTGGCGTGGTGTCACTGGCATCCCGGGGTGGTTGTGCCGAATGCGGGATGCGGAACCGGTCGCA
>NW_010238665.1:38650-41137 GCF_000690775.1 Eurypyga helias | reverse complement strand
AGCAGGTCACTTTGTCATAGAAGGAAACCAGGTCAGTCAAGCAGGAATAGGTCAGATAAGCAGGAAACCGTGCATCCACTCTGAAGCATTAGAAAGGACCTAGGAGAAATGGCAAGTGTAGAGGGTAGGTCTGAGGCTGCAATTGGAGAGGGACTGGATGTGTCTCTAATGTTTATGTGTCTGTTTCCATGGGCTAGGGATGGATTACTTCTGGGGTCTGTTGCTCAGAAATACCCTTCCTCTACCAACCTCTGAGTGACCCTTTCTTGCCAATCCCTGTTACTCTGGCATGATTATCATTACACCCTTTAGAGTTTATCCATGGGAATGTAATAGAGACAAGAGGATTCACAGTCAAAATTCAGCTATCTAGCAATGCACCCATATTTGCAATGCAGTGTTGCTGTTTTGTTTCTTTAGCTGTTTTCCTTAAACTGGTGTTTCCCTATCAATGGCAGTGGATTCTCTTCTTCATGATGTAGTACATGAGTAGAAAAGATTTATGCTAGGATTTCCAGCCTTTCAACAAATAACTTAGCTGTTCCTTGACAAAAAAAAAAAAAAAAAAAAACCACAACCCCAACTTCAATATAAAATACTACCAAATGACCTCACTCTTTCATTTGGTCAAAAGGACCACAAAATTTTTATGTATTTTAAAACATGAGAAACTGATATTATGTCCTCATTTATTCAGTAGACAAAACTCAAGAAGATATGATACAGCATAAAATTTAAGGCAAAGTACAATGTCTGCAAAGGCAAAAGCAGCTCCTGGGAAGATGAATTTCCCTAAGTTTCAGTGAGATAAAATAGTCTTCATAAAATTTGACTAACATGTTTTGGCTGTGAGTACCAGAAAAATACCACAAATGAAATATTTGCATAGCATATAAAACACTCAAGTTGAATATTAAAAGCATCTGTTTTCAAGGAATATACTGTAATTAAAAGGACTTGAAGTGAATCAGAAGTTCGGATTCCCCAAACGTTAAGCATGTCATAAACAAGTCAATTGATTGGTTCAATATACAATGTAATGGATGGACTGCTGCATTACAAGGCAATCATTCTCTCCTGGGGCTCTGTGCCTCACATAAACCACATCATGAAAGCAGAAATGGTTCACTGGCTTAGCCTACCCTCCAAGATTGCATTAAGCTAGATTACTACTGTAGCCTGATATGGAGGATTATTCTGTCTTTCTCTATGTGGATTTGTGTGTGAGTAGTATATGTGGGTTCTGAAGCTTTACATATTTTGGTCCTGAAGAGAAGCCAATATAGGAAACAAAAATCTACCCCATACAGGCATTATTTACCATCAGCATGGGAGATAATCTGGTATATGGGACAGAAGAAGAAAATAAAAATAAGAAAAAAGACAAAAAAACTAATAGGATAAGGATTGTTTTGATACTATGAGGTAACTAGATGGGTACTTTGTGTTGTGCCCTGAACCCTTGATGTTCTATGAGGAAGCTCCAAGAATCAGTGAAAACCATCATTTAAAAATTTTCACACAGCTCTGAGATCAGCAACATTTGAGGAATTCATTAGAAGCAGAACTGGCAAACGATAATGGCAGTGCCAAGTGTCTTGTCACTACAGCACGTGCTACCCGCAGGTCTTCTCTGGGTGCCCAGTGTCTAACATACGCATCTGACAGTACATTGTGTGGAAGGAAAACTGCAGCCTTTCTCCTCACCCCTGAAAAGTAACCGCATTCATATTCAAAGTAGTTTCACTTGCATCTGGTCCAAAGAGGGAGCCATGTTTTTCTGCGAAATCTTCCGTGTTCTTCTGGGAAATCTTTCTTTTTCAAAGAAAGAGCAGTTCTGGAAGCAGTTTGGTTCATAACGGCTTTCGAATACTCCTTGAAAGGACAAATCCCAAATGACCTGCACCAAAGCGAACAGAGTTTCAAGCATGCATCATTTCCTCCTGTGCCAATTCAGTGGGTAAATGTGCAGTCTGTGAGTCACTTCTGAGCCCACCTTCTTCCACCTCACACTTTTCTCCTCATTCAGCTTTGTGACCTCTTTGCACTGACATTTGCAAGTGTACTTGAAGGACACAAAGCAAAGTGACTGCACCACAGCATTGTACATCCCATTTAGGTTAATCTAAGCCCGTGTTGGGGGGCCTGACAGACCACCAGCCTCACCTGCATCCTGGGGACCCCTCCATCCGAGCAGAAATATTCATCCTCTAGTTTATAATCATGCCGTGACTCAGACAGTCTCTCTTGCAAAAGTATCGCAAAGCCTCAATTCATTTTGAAAGGATCTGCCCTCAATTTGTTCATCACAGCAATCTGGGCATTCACACAGCGAGATCACAGCGTTGCTGCTTGTATACAAACTGTGAAATGTAATGGAAAAGGGATAGTTTTTGCAATTGCCATGTTCCTAGACCTAGTCCTGTCAGCAGCCATTTTAGCAAAACACTGGGAAAGCAACCATTTTGCAGGAAACTGTTTTCAGTG
>NW_010238665.1:27861-38628 GCF_000690775.1 Eurypyga helias | reverse complement strand
CCTGCTTTCATTTGGCGTTAAAGAAACAAAAGCATATTAAAGGATTCAGCCAGCTCATGGCGCAAAATAGAGGCTCTTCCCTTTTCAGTAAATTTCAGAAAGAGTTGTCACACACAGTGTGCAAGGACAGCAGCTAATTCTAAAATCTGTTTAAATTGTTAAACTTATGTTAAACTTGAAGGGATTGTGCTTTGCACTGAAACGCATCCTGCCAGTATCACAATTTTTATACTACACTTCTAAATGGCTGTTACCAGCTGTGAGATTATAATGAGTCCATAGTGATTATAGAGCCTGATCCAACTTCTCATTGAACTTAGTGGCAATCTTGTTGACTTCAAAGGCAGTTGGACCAAGCCCTAAGTTAGGACTTCAAAATGTCAAGTCCTGTGAAAATTCCATTGTACAAGCCAATGATACATGCAAATGCAGACAATGCACCAAAGAAATATTAAAGTTGAAGACTTAAACCCCCCAAAAGCAAGAGAACTGTAAATTAATCCTATCATAGCAAATTATCCTGGCTCTCCTGGGTGGCACTTGTAGACTATATTGCAGTCACTTGCATTTTCTTTATTGAAATTTTAATTGTACTTCTTTTTTTTCCCTATTTTCCCTGATATTAAACAATATATTAATTGGCTGCTGAGCAGAGCTTTTGATCTGGCTGACCTTTGGAGTGTACCGACATGTAATGATAGCAACCCTCTACAGCCCAACCAAGATCCGCCTGAAATTCTAATGACGACTTCAAGCTCCCTCTCCGTGAGCTTCTTTGATGGTGTTAGCTTGACTGCCAAAGAGAACAAAGCCTTTTTCACGACACACTACTCCCTGAAGGAGCAATGGGGGAAAAGACCATTCTTGAAACTCGAGTCTAATTTGATGAGCAAGTATTTATTCCAGAAATTACTTTGAGGAATAGATGGCTACTGTGAATGTGCCAGGACAGGTAAGGACTGGTTTAGAGTCAGTGGCTGTCCCGCAGCAAAACTGGGACATTTTGTTAAATACAGGGGATTACATTTTAAAGGGAACGGCTATGACATAACATGGCCTATCTTTTGACACCTGCCCTTCCAGGCATTGCAAGCACATCCTACTATCTACAGCCACCTACATTCCACCCACATAAACTTCCTGCACCTTGATTCTCCATCCATAAAATGTGAGAACAGCATGGCTATCCCTCTCAGGATCATTGTGAGATTAATGACTCCAAATCTTACAAGTACCCTGATACTGTGTTTAATTCTTAGCTGCATTCATAGCTAAGATAGATTTCAGGCGTCTTCCTGGAGGTTATGAAGAAGAGAGCATAGCATCCCAGTCTGTCTTAATGCACTAGAGGAAGGGAAGGGGTCTTGTCCTAATGTTCATTCTTAGTTAAAAATCTGTTCTTGTGGTATATATCAGCACAGTATGTGCCATTGATAAATAATTTTTCTTGGCAGTGAACCAGAATGTTCAAACTTTTCAGGTCTCTCCATATGATGTAAGTATTTCAACAGGCTAGAAAGACATGCTGTTAGAAGGGCATGCATGACAGGACATATTAGCAATTCATCTGCAAATTATTTGATTTCATCTGAACCCTGTTCTGATTAACCAGCGAGAAAAGGATTGCATTAGTTAGAACATTGCTTGAGACTAAGCAAAGAATTGTATTAGATAAAATCCTCTCATGCCTTCTCTTTTTGTTCTTTACTAGCTCTTTCTAAAGAATATTAGCAACTACGATGGGATATTATGTTCTTCCGACTCTTTTTGTGCTTAACAGTGTGCTAAACAGCATTACGAATAAATCAAAGGCTAACAGATTTCTACCTTCTAACAATAACAAGTTACACTTGTCTTCTCTTGTACTGCTTTCTGAAATCTAGATCAATTGACATCATCTTTTTGTAAGCATAAAAGGAATTCTGTCCTCCTTCTCTGTTTGATATCCTTAAGCTATTATTATTATTTGTTTGTATTACAGTAGCCGTCAAGCCCCAGTCAAAATCAAGACCCACCACAATATGTACTGAACACAGCACAATATCAAACACTCCTTTTTTCTAGAAGTTTATGTTAGAGCACGCAATAGAAATGTTATAAAATAATCCCTATTTTAAAAGTAGGATAGTAAAGCATAGGTCTTTAGTGATATTTAGGTATTTAATTCTCTTTGCACAAGGAAGCTGTATTTAATGCTAGGGTCCACAAGCTTTCATTTGTGGGCCACAGGTCGTGAATACACGGCACAGAGTTGTCGCTGGGTACTACTTGGAAGTATTTCAGATACAATGATAAACATGTATACCGTAGCCTGGTAATTTCTGATTTAATGGAATCCTTTAGTCTGTTGTGAACAATGACATGCTCGGGGAAAAGCTCTTTTTTCTGTTCTGTCTGAAAAGCAGCTGGATTTCAGTAGTTTTCAAATACCTTCAAGAAGCTGGGCTGCAATGTTTCAGCAGTTCACAGGAAGTCTGCTGCTAGATTGGACATGAACCTAGATCATCAGTCCTGGTGATGAGAACCTCTTCTCAAATATTTTCCTGACAAACCTTGTCCATTTAACAGACTCGAGGTAATTCTTACTGAAAGATCAAATCCTATCTATCATGGATGACTAAAAACTGTCACTCAAGCATTCTGAAACCTGTATGTCTCCTTCATCTTGGAGGTATGTTGTTTTATTACTGTTTTTGCTAAGGAATCCCAGTTGCTGCTGGGCACTTGTGCCGTTCAGCTGTTATGGAGTTAGGGTGGAAGACAGAAAAGCATGCAAGAGCCAAGGTTTAGGGGCACAGGGTGCAAGAACAGGGGCATAAGGTTATGGAATAACAATGTCAGACATGTGGTAGCTATAAAGCACACATAGTACCTTTCTGCTCAGGAAAGACACAGTGACACAGGAACAGATGTCCCTTATACATACCGTGCCGAACTGGGTGGTCAACTGCTATTGCTAAAGGGCAAGTGTTGCACAAGGAGTTGCTGGTTATGCTTGTGCATCAAAATTTTTTATTTCCTATAGCACTGCTTTTGATTAATTACTGTTCACTTTCCAGAACCTGAATGCGATTTGGATGGACAGAAACAAGTTTTTCAAATCTCACATATGAAGCTCAAATGATAAATTTTCTTCCAGCTCTGTCTGACAGGAGCTTCAAATCTAATGAGACCTTTCTGAGATTTCATTGGCAGATACTTAAACTTAGAAGGCAAGGGAAAAGAAGTGGTGAAAGCAGGCTAATGTGGAAACTTGATAGAGACATTTCAGAACCATAGTGGCGTATCACTCTCCATCCTTAGCATTTCCCACAGTGGAGATGAAAGGAGCTTGTGCTAACGTCTGTCAGACAGAAGAAGCTGATACGATGTACATCATAACTCTGCCCTGCAAAGCATGGCCATGCAGAAGGTACGTGACTAAACAGATGCAACTATTTGAAGAGGAATGAACAGGCAGAAGGGATATGAGTCCAAAGCCTGTTCCTTGCAGTTAGACCTTGGAAATGGGAATCAGGAAACAAAATAGGCCTTTGCACCAATTCAACAATCTGTTGTGTCGCAGTGCAAGAGCAGCACAGGGTGTCCTGGCTACCGCACACCTCCCTCGGGCCCGTCAGGAGTCCCAAAAACCTTTCAGAACAGGTGCTGGTCCATCCACACACGCAGGCTCTGCGGGATGCTATTGCAGGTTTCCAGATGACCTGTGTGCAGTGGACTCGTCCCTCAGGCTCTGTAAAGCAAATTACCTCTTTTCTGTTTTGTTTTGTGGCACACAACTCACTAATTCTCTAACCGATGACAACATTTTACCATTGTCAGTATAAAATGCAGAGTGTCAGCAGTCTGGTCCTTTGCTGTATAACCATGCCAGACCATTGCTAGTGTGCTTGAAATTTTCCCTATACCATTAGAAGGAACCTTTACCTAAACAACTTGGTTTATTCTCTTGTTTACACAAGAGAACACTTACAGTGTTCACTGATGTTTCTTTGAACTTCTATAGCTTTATCATTTCTTAGCTTTTACCACAGACACTTATTCAACATGAACCTTTGCTCATATGTAAACTCCAGTTACTGTTTCAGTGCTTCCTAAACATATTGAACACCACCTTTAACGTTTTTTGAGACTCTGTGAATTTTGTACTAGTATTCAATTTTCTGAAGGTCATAAAAGAACCAGACCTGGTCTAAAATATCAGCATAAGTTGTCCTGAATCTGCTTTTCTTTGAACTGTGTGTTTTGAGCAGAGCTAATCAAATGTGATCATTTAACATTCAGGGTATTCGGGTTTTCTCATCACAGTTAATTTAGCTCATATCTGGGAAGGAAATAATAAGAGGTGGGCTACAGCAAGTTAATTTGCAAAATATAATGACAAAAAAACCTGTTGACAATAAAAATAAAGTTGGAAAAAACTGCTCCTCTTGCAAAGAAAGGATGTCTATATGCAGACTCTTTCAGATATTTAAACTGTAGTTTTTCTAGCCCCTGACCCACTTTCAAAGAGTTTTTTAAAAATTGTCAAAGGAAACAGAGATGTGTTTTTCATGGAATTTGACATTGTACATCCAGTACGTGGTAAAGGAAAAATGCCTGCTATCTACTTGAACCTTTTTCCTGCCATGTCAATGTGATGAGAAAAACTGCATCTTAAAGACAAAAAGAATAGGGGTTTAAGAACAACACAAGAGATTGATTAACCCTGTGTTGTTATCTAGCAAGTGTCAATAACAAAATGCTACCAGGCTCCTGCATTGTTTCCTTCTAAATTTCCAGTCTCACACCTGTCACATCTCAAGATAACTATCCATCACGGAGTCAAAGTGGCAAACAACTGTGTGGTCCCTTGATAAGGAATAGTGACACAATTTGTCTCCTTCTCCTCCCACAGATTGCAACTAATGGGCTAACAGCAGGTTACAATAGCACAAGATGGATTTGAATGACTGTCAGTGCTAGAAAGCAAGCACAGCTGCAGAATAGCCTAAAGAAACACATCAGTTTAGATGAAAATCTCAGGCAACGTACAAAATTGAAACCTAATCAATCCGCTTTAAAAGGATTTAATGGTAGTCTTAAAAGTTAATTATTCCACATATTGGAGGGTTATTTATGACACGCACTGCTCTGTTAATGGCAAACTATTGTAGAAGCCAAGACACAGCGCCTGCACAGCAAATAATATTACAGTGGAAGCAAGCACAATAAGGTAGAGGGTATTAAAGACTACAAAAAGCCTGTCTGGGATCACATGGCCTTTTCCAAATGGAATCCATGGCATGACATCTAGAAATTTTGAGTTTATAACAGGAAAATATGAAATCAAATGTGCAAATAATGAAGCTAGGAACTTGGAAAAAATTCAGCTCTGAGTCCACAAAGTTTCATCACAGCTCATCTTATTTAAGCTTAGAACATACATTTTCACTACAATAACTTCTTGAAATTTGTTCAAGCTCTTCTCTTTCTCACTCTGCCCCTGCTAAAAAAGTTCGGAGTATTAATCTGTATCATAACGGTGAGTGGTGTTTTGGTCAGATAGGCCCAAGGAACAGCATTACAGTGGATTGAGAGGTAAAACATTTATCAGTGATTGAAAAGAAAGACAGCTGTTATGATACTTATCCACGAGACAGAAATTACAGATGCAGTAAATTCAGTTTCGTAGTTATTCTGGAAAGGAAGCCTAGTACATGAAGATGTGATAAACACAGACCCAATGTAGCCCAACAACCTTAACTGGCCATGAGTACTTGCCTGGTACTCATGCCACAGTAAGGCCATGAGAAAAAAGAACTAAAACCGAGTCTACCTTCAGACATGGCTTTTTTCTTCAAGCTCAGTCCAGAGCTAATACAACTTGGAGAAGGAGCTGGGGCAATCATCCTGGTTTTAGGTCCCGAGCAGCCTCAGCTCCATAAACAACAGCACGTCCATGACTTCGCTCAAGCAAGGACGTGCCCCTTAGCACCTCTGTAAGGGAGGTGGGAAGGGGTTAACTTTGAGGAAGAAACCATGACCCCCATTAATATGGGAATTTGGTGCTGCTCCTGCATCTGCCTCTGATCCTCCTGTTCTTGGTTGGCAGAGTCCTGTTCACCCCTCTCTTCGGCCTGACTTCAATTTAACACCTCCCATTTCAGATGAGGAGCATGTTGAACAGAAGCCAACAACATCTGGATTGCATGATACTGAGATCCGTGTAGGAAGGTAGGAGGCTTTAAAAAAAATCCCTAGGATGGCTTCACACCTGAAAATGATTGTCCTCTATTTACCAGTCACTCTCTCGCTCTGATGCCTTTTGTTCTCAAACCACCAAAAACTGCAAATGAAAAGGGTTTCCTCGGGGAAAACAATGTAGTACAGTTCCCAGAAGTATTCTTCTCATGGATCTTGGGCTGAGGCAGAATATTACCAGGTTGTAGAGAAATATGAGATAAGCAGATGTTTTGGGCAGGAGTCTCAGCCTATAACCTGTTGTGAGAAAAAAAAAACCCACAGCCCTGCCTATTTTAACAGTAAGTACTGCCACAAGCCAACACTTTTGCGATGCATCATTGCAGAGAAAGAATCAGATGACCTTGAAGAGTGAAGATAGAGAAATATGATGAAATTTCATAGTACAAAGTGCAACAGCATGAACTTGGGGGCTAATAGCAGGAAATCCTGCTATCAGCTGGAGTTCATCAGCTGGAAATAATACAGCAGGAGAAAGACATTGGTATACTAATTACACACTGTATGATTGTGAGTTAGTAATACTGTGGCCATAAAAGATTCTGGGGTGAGTTATTCCTGTAGAAATGCAGAAGTATTCACTCCGCCATACAAAGCACTGATGAAACTACATTTGAAGTATTGTGCACTGCTATGACCAGCCAAAGAAAAGGTTCACTGGGACTGGCACATGGACAGGGACAGCCTGCTAAGACAGACAAGGAAACCAAGAGCCTGTCTCATGAACTGGAATGAAGTGGGTCTGGCTTCTTTTAGTTTGCAAAACCAGGCCTGAGGAGGGATATGACTGCAGTCTATAAATACATTAGTAGTAAAGAACAACTGCTAGTGAGGGATAGTGTTGGCACAAGAACAAATGTGTTTAAACTGCAGTGAGTTAAGTGTGTGCTTGTAATCACAGGACTATTTCCAATCATTAGAGGATTCTGCAAACTCTTCCAGTAGGAGTAGAGAGGTCTGCAAACTGAATGGCTTTCCAGACAGACATTTTTATACATTTCCTAAAGTGACTGCATGATCTAAACATATGATTAGGTCTAGGACATCAGGTCCTAGAGTTGATGGTCCAGGAAGTACTTTTCCAGGGATAAATCCAGCAACTCAGTGAACGGGGCACTCAACCCTCACCCTTCCTGCAATCAGAAACCTGAGGTTCACATTTTTGCCAAATTACATACTAGGAGCATATAGACATAAATCAAGTTGCATCCAGCTACATTTCACTGAAGCTGCCCTCCAGAAAGCTTACAAGCAGGGCTGGTAAGGGAAGTAGTCAACATATTGGTTTCCTTTCCCCAGTAAATCCCTTCCTACTTTCTAGCCATATCCCCGCTGTCCTAAGCGTATTGAACTTCCCAATAGTCTGGAATTACAGCTAAGATCTCAGTTCAATTCAGTTTTAACTGAGTCCAAATAATACTCCTCGGAGATGGTAAATTGGTTTATGGTTTTTTTGGTGCTGGTGGTGGTGGTGGTTGTTGGTTGGGTTTTTTTTCCCTGAGTCCCACTTACTACGTTACTACCTCAATTCACTTGAGGGTGCTTTATTTAAGATTTCCTTGGTGCTTGCACTTAAAAGTGAAAGTTAATTTCAAGCCCTTGGCTTTTTTTCTTTTCAGGGCGGGACAAAATGTGATCCTGAACAAATGGGGGAAAAAAAAGCACCTTGTTGAATTAATTTAACAAAAAATCTACAGCATTGAAATAAAATCACCAATCACTTTCCTCTGTGTCCATTCAGCAACACACAGAATAACATTCTGCTTTGTCTGGGTAATATGAGCAGATTTTGTAAGAGCAACCAACCAGTGCTGGGAGAAGTGAAGTTAATAGTGGCTGTGCTCTATCTAAGTCAGCATTAATGCTTCACGTAAGCTGTGATGATAGCTGTCTGATAAATGGCAGAATCATGTGATTAAAGAAATGCACCACATAATTTTGGGGCTTATCATGTCAGTTTGACCACCTGGCTTTGTTAGAGTTATTTCTACCATTACTGACCACAGAGCAACAGTTTCAGACATAGAACATTCTTTGACTGTTTACAAAAGCCATAAACAGCTTCTTCCTCTTTCAAACGTCCACTTTTCTTGACCAAAACTGGCAATAGTTATTAACTCGTACTGAAAACCTACCTGGTTTAAAACCTTTAAAAACGTATTTTACATCACGGGGGAAGGAAAACATGGTGTCCTCGTACAAATCAGTCTTGACTTACACCTTTGAGGGACCCAGGGCACAAGACCTTAACATTATATTTTCTGTTCTACGTCAGCTATGTTGTTGGAGTTTCTTAGGGCAGCAAAGACTTTAAGGTGCTGTTCCCAAGGAAGAAATCCTTGTCAAAGAGGAGCATTCCTGTTTTCTTCTGTGTCCCAGAGTCTCAGCTGACAAAGGAGGAAGGACATAAAACATACGAGGCCTGTGCAGAATACATAGTATGGATGTGTAAAGATAACGTGCATAAGTCAATTATATCTTCACTACACACGACTAATGTGGCTATCTATCATATCTTCTTTCTGACAAACCTTCATATTGCACTCACCATCCTTTCCTTTCCCTTCCTTTCAGATATTTATGCCTGTAGCTGTAGTCAGGTGAACAGCGCAGTACAACAATTACAGATACACGAGTCATGTTTCGCACTTTGTTGGATCTGTTTTGTAGACAGGATTAGAAAATTTATATTATGGTCTTAGGATCCCGTTTTATGTTCCACTTTTCTGGACAGATGTTGAAAAGCCATAAAAAGGGGATTTTTTGAAGTGTTGTTACCACTAAGCTATTGCAGTGTTAACATCGTCTGTATTGTAGCAACGGAAACTCTGGGAAAGCGTCTTCTCTTTCTGTCTCTTTCTCTCTTTAAATTTTATTTATAGCCTTGCAAAATACTTGCATCCACATAACCCGCCCTTGCCGACTTGCCAGAAGATTAATGATATCGCAGTGTTCTTGAGAAAAGAAATGTGTCTACCACCCTGGTGAATAATCTCTCCTTTCGCACGTTAAAAGTGAGATGGGACCCGCGTCGGAGAGAAAGGACAGCGTGCCGTGCTGAATTGGCACGCGAGCAGCCGTTCCCCACTGCTAATTGTGACATGTTGGTCCTGTGATGTTAAATCAGCCTTTCCACCCTTGTGCCTCCCTGATTGCTTGGGACAGAGGCTGGATGCCCATTGGAGGCACGGAGAATGCTAAACAAACACCCTGCATCGTGCAGGGGCAGCTACACCAGCAAGAAAAGGCACCAAAGGGGCAGCCACCCCAAAAATGTGTTTCATGACAACAGCATGCCCACCGAGCAAAATCAGGGTCCCAGTGTCATTTTTTTCTCTGGAGGTCATGTTGTCTAAGCCCTTCCTACAACTTCCCTGCAATAGTATACCTGAAAAGTGCATTCTAAACTGATTTTTCCCTTAAATCCCTTCTAGCCTTTGCTCTAGTGTTGTTGGTGGCAGTTTAGCATTTGTTTTTCTCGGAATGAAAGGAGAATATTCTTGTCCTTTTAGCATGTTCTTGTCCCTTTTCCACGTTAATAGTCTCTGATTGTTGCTTGTGGCTGGTTCCAGTTAAAAAAAAAAAAAAACAACCACCACCACCACTTTTTCCTGTTCTCCTCTTTGTTGTGAACCTGGTTCCAGTTTCTGCCTATCTCTCTCTCACTTCCTTTGACCTTTTCCTCTCTGCCTCTCTCTCTTTTCTTTGTCCACGTTGGCAGTAGTCTTTAGCTTGTGCTCTTTTATGAACCTTCTGCTTCTTCTCGTTTCAACTTTCTGGACCTGATTTGCAGCTGCTGTGTTCTTCCTACAGTCATTTACACATGTGCGACACAGGTGTACTACCATTTTCATTTATGCTGCTTGTAAATGTCAGCAGAAGAGAAAGGAGAACCTGTCCATCCCAGAGTGAATCAGCAGACTTTCACGAGTGTCAGATACATATGAGCAAAATCTGTGTGAGTCACCAATCACTCCTAATCCGTGCCTGATCTCTCACAAACCATCTCATGCTATTGCTTAACCCTCCATTGTTCCCAAGGGCTCCTTTAATCCAGATTTTTCTTTAAATGAGAGGATGTTTCCCTTTGATTTGGGGGATTTATTTTTTTTTTACAGCTTCCAGACCTCGGGAGAACTGAGCTAAAAATACACACATGGAGTCAGGTATCCACGTGTCGTGTTTATCCCCTCGAACAGCAAGCAGTGCAAGAGCGTCTGGAGATGGAAAGAGAAACCTTACGTGTATATTTCCATTTAATGAAAGAAGCTACATGGCATTTTGCTTATTCTAGAGTTTTTCTGAATTTCATCAAATCACCTGATGACCTCACAGGATTGGGGGCTTTGGGGAAACTCTATTTTTGGATCAGATGTGCTTTGAGACGTCTCCCTCTTTTTTTAGGGTAAGCTCAGAAATCACTTTTCAAAGAAAATAAATAAGTGCAGGAAGCAGGCGTTGAACTGTTAAGTGATAAAAGTCCAGCATCAGGTTGCCTCAAGTGTTTGTGCCACCCCCGCCGCT
>NW_010238665.1:0-27833 GCF_000690775.1 Eurypyga helias | reverse complement strand
AAGTACCCAACACCCTGCCCTCTGCTCCAGGTCTGGGGACAAAACGACAACACAGAGCTCGGTGAATAAACCCAACAGCCCACAAGAGAAGGTTACCTGTCGTACAAACCCGTGTTGTTAGCTCTTGTTGCCACCGTCTAGCTGTCAAGCTACAGCATCCCTTTAGACATGTAGCTGTTGCACGTTTTACCACAGGCTGCTTTGCTAAGCTGCTCATTCTTATGTGTCCCCCTGTGATAAATTTTATCAGTGCTCAGCTGGAGGGTTTCGCACGAGGCAGCTGCACAGTGGCTTTTTATCTGTTGTGGCACCCCAAAAGCAACATTTTTTTTTTTAAACTTAATTTACGCTGTGGCACTTCTGTCTGTAGATGTTGAGTCAGCAGTTTGTGCTCCCAGAGTAAGCTTATGTGGAAACAGGGAGCCTAGCCACAAAGTAAAATATGGCTGGGATAAAAGCAACAACAAATTATAATCAAAAAGTATTAGCGGCCGTCTGCTTCTAAACAGCAATGAAGATTTGATTATCTGCTTTCTCACTTGTCTCACCATTTGCACTCATGGTACATACAGCTGTCTAGAGTAGCAACTGGATCGTTTTCTCAACATTTTTAATTCACTCATTTTAAGTAAAAACTTCTCTCAGTAACAACTTCATTTAAATGGACTGCTGACCAGAGAGAGAGAAACTCAAAACTTAAAGGTGTTTTCCTTGTGACCACTGATGGCTTAATATCTATCTTCTTGTCTTATATTGACCATTTTTTTATATCTTTACTTTGATTTGATTTTTAATGATCCTCTGGAAGCTTTCCCATCAATGGAACTTGTCAGAACATTTATTTGGTGTTTATTTCTTTAATAATTCTGGGTTACAGTTCACAAATTAAAGTATCTTCCTGCAATGTTCCCTGAGGTTTGTTTGTCAACAGGAATATTTTAAAAAGGATAAATAATACCATAGAGTAGATTTCCAGTGTCCATAATACAGAATTTTAGAGCACATCTGCCAGACTAATTTAACTTTTTCAAGCTACTTCATTTTTCTTCTAAATGGAAAAGTTTCATAAATTATTTGTTTCAAATTTGTTTTCTTAAACATTATCATCCAAGAAAGTATATGGCAAGTAAAATTTTGCCTGCCATTCATCTGTCCTCTGGATTTTAAGGCAATGACTATATAATATGCTCATTACAAAGGAAACAGCTATTTAAACAACACCAATTTATTTCTATAGGCATCATCCATGAACAACAGTCACTAATGTTATTTTGAGATTGCATAAAAAATACTAGGTATTATATTACTGAACTGAGAAAAGATTACTGTCCATCTACAGAAACTCTGTAATTTTATAGAAATCTTTTGTTGTGATTTGCCCAATATTGATTTCTAAATTGGATTCCTCTAACTGCCAAACCTGTACACCGAAGAGTTTTTATGGCTCTGAGGTAGTACACTAAAATATATATACTTCAGGTACCAATACATATGTGTGTGTATACATAAATATATTTAACTCAATAAATATTCCTTTAAAATACCTCAATATTTAGCCTATCCTAGATATGTATTTACCCAGTCTACCTCCCGTGTTTACCTAAGTGATTAGAAAAGTCTCTCGGGCAAACAGTGTAGGTTTTATAACCTTCCATGGAAGTTTCTGTAAATTTGCTTTTTGAAGAAAAAGCTCACTTTGGCTTCTTACTCTGTTAATTTCCTTTATTTTTTTTTTATATGAAAAATTTTCCTCCTTGTCCTTCAAAGAAAACTAGATAAACAAATGAAAAAGTATTCCCAGTGTCCAGACAGTTTTGGACCAGGAATCAGCAAAGTATTTAAAGTGTAAAAAAATGGCCCTACTGACTGCATGGGGAACTGCCATACGCTCAGAGGAAGGCTTGTACTTAAGTTCCCTGCTAAAGGAGGAGTTGCAGTGATCTCTTTAGCTAATGGACAGCAAATAACTTCAGAGCATTGTATTAATAGCAATGGAATAAAATTATAAATTACGCATGTTGCAGGAAAATACAAAAAGGATGCCCTTATTTAAGACTTTTGTCCCCGTATTTGAGGATAGATGCTTTAGACACTGAGCCTTAGCTGGTACAATTGATTTTTGATGCAAGGTATCCTGGAGCCATCCTTACTTTCCTCTCTAGTGAAAGTAAGGCCATACCCCGTGGGGAAGAACAAAACCTAAACAAAACAAAATGTCTGTAAACTAGCAACAGATTGAGCAAATAAAACATGGGGGCTTGCTGTTCAAAATATGTTTAAGCAGGAATTGTGGGGAAATGTGAACATATATAGTAATGAACTCACGGTACAAAAGTGGGGCTTACCGCAATCCAGTCTCCAAACAATAGCATTTTTTGTGGGCTTGATCGTCAGAACTGCTGGGCACTTTAAACAATTTCCATTGACTTCTAGGAGAGGAAAAAAGAAAAAAAACCAGTCAGTACTTCACAAGACTGAGCCACATGTTCAGAGGGAGTATGCAAGAGTCAGCCAGGAGCTCCAGCCAGAAACACTGGCTGCATCTTGTTAGCTGCAGCAAGAGCTTGGATATCAGACCTTGAGTTCTGAGTCTATTGCGAGTGTGGAGAAGTTACAGTATTTATGGAAATAAGCCTGGAAACCTTCCCTAGGCTCACCTTCGATCCCTACCAATCTCAATTGTGCAAGTCCTTTAAGATACTTTGAATAATTATGGACAATTAAGGGATGTGAGCCAAATCTGAAACCTTTGCTCATTCTTTTCATCAATAAAATGCTCGACATGGCTCAGATGGGAAACAACAGGGGGGAATCTGCATCTTACAACAGCCTTGTTTGTTAGTAGCCCTTGGCAATGGATTTTTTAATAAGCTTGAGACCATCAACCTTTGCAAGTTGTAGCACAAAAGGATTAAATGTCCCTAAAAACTGACTTTAGGGAAGAAAACAAAATTCTGAAAGGTATTATTTGAAGAGGCATCAAAGTAGGCACTAAAAACTGTGTTCCTTTATTTTTTATTCAGTATCTACAAGGTGCAGTATCTATGAGTAGTAAAGGAACAGTTCATTAATTCAGAGACCTATGGCCAAACTTGCCTCTCAGTTATACTGTCTCTCTTGAAATCCATAGGAACTCTACAACTCCTGAAATAAGAACATGTCCTTTATGAATAATAATATTATTACAATTTTTGTGAAGCAAATCCATGATCTTGCTCATTTCAACAATGAAATATGTAAAATATGAAAAACACATATAGTTCCAAGCAGAACCTACTACACGAGAGCCAAAAGGTCCACTATGCTACCCTGCTAAGATTATCGTATTTAATTCAGAAAACAGTAGAATAATGTGAATGGTAAGAAAGTCCTGAACTGTAGCAATAAACATCAGGCACGTACAAGTCCTATTTCAGAAATGTTTTGAGACTTAGGCCACTGATGTTTGTAAAGCATTTGTGTGATCCTTGAGTATCAGAGACAAAGGAATCCAAAATATTGAAGTTAAATGTCAGAAATGGCTGAAATGCAGAACAAACAAAACACAGATTTGCCCTGTATTTGCCTCTCAATAAGCAGTCACCTATTTGTGGAATATTTATATTGTTCTTATTAATATACATGTGGAAGCTTTCTTCTAGAGTGGTTATTTGCAAACCATCTACAGCCTATGATTTCTAATGTTTAGAAAAGCACCAGAGAGCGAAATTGCAATACATTGAATTCATAGCTTTTGATAAAATTTTTCTAGCTATGCAGCACAAGGTCTTGAAGTACATAAAGTATCTCAGATGCACCCTCTTAAAAAATAGCAGTATATCATAAACAAATGCAGCTGTGTTTGGAGCCCCTTCTGAGCTGCATATGAAGTCTATAAAGCAACCATCTTTCACTTCTTGAAAATTACAATGCTAATTAAAAACTGCCTGGTTGATTCCTGGTTGTATTAATAAATGAGGAAGACTTTATTCCACTGAAATGGTTTTCTGAAAGATGGCATATATGTTCTTGCACAACAGGATCCAGATAGAAGACTCTGAAGTTATTGTCTGTCTTTCCAATACTTCTTTGTTGTTACTTCCAAGATTTTCTTTCCAGTTCAGGACCTTGCAACTTCTAAAACTTTTCAGCAGCATTTTAAAGATAAACAGATTGATTCCAGATTGTCTGACAGTCATGCTATATCCTGTGTTAAAACTGATGATATATGAATGAGAAGAGATTCAGGTAGGACCTAAAGAACATATGGTCAACATATCATGTATTCAAAGGAAATAAGAATTCAAAATTCAGTAAAACACTTTTGCCTTTTGAATCTTTTGGCTTAAACTGCACACTCTCCTTCCTTGAAGAACATAACATAATTCTTTTTACCTGTAGCTTTCTATCTTTGTGAACACCAAAGAACAAAAATAATTTTAAGAAAAGACTGAACCGGTGCTCAGTGGAATTACTGCTGAGAGTATTTATTAGGTGTCTCATCACTCAGTCCTAACCTGACAGATCCAATCCTCAGAAAGTTAACTGCAATCATCAGCATTGCCTATTGGATATGAGACTTTACAGTTTTGCCAAAGCATCCGAACTTGTGATGTCATTGCTGGAAACAGCCATAATGTATTTTCTCCATTAGCACTTACTGCTGTCCACTCAGTCTGCAGCATGCCCAGTTCTGCCACGTAAACCTTGTCATTGCTTTTCATAAACTGGTGTATATCTTATATATGAGTGCTGCTATACTAGTTATAAGGTACTTAGGATATTTTAAAACAGTATTTTATTCAAAGCAGCAGTATTTCAAAGAATGAAAATCCTCTAATTTTGAGCACTCTGACAAATACGCCAAGTACCAGTGGCAGTATGTTTACTCTTCTTTCACTGATACGTAGGAATAAAGGAGTACGGGGATAAGGAAATCTGACTTTTGCACAAAAAGCAACTGTGAAGTGACTATTTTCCCCTATTAAAGTACCAAGATGTCTTCTGCTTGATAACTGGGGCCACAACTATGCTTTTTGAAGTAAAAATCAGCCACTGTGACCATCTGAGCTCATCTTTAAGAGTCTAAACCATGGCCGCACATGTGTAAACCACCATCAGGCTGAGGGTGAAGGTAACAAATATTATGACTATAATGTCTGCAATAATTGATATTTAGGGAGGGATAAAGAAAAACTTTGTTTCTAAGCAAGAGTTCACAAAGTTCACTCCAGAAAATGTGTATAACACTAAACTGGTCGTCACGTGGAAAAGGTTCACTCACATTTTCCACATATGTTTGCACATTTGTTATGTTAAAACAAATGATGATATCATTCACCTATAGCAAGATGAAGATCTGCTGTATGACAAACAGCTGCTTTTGTGTTAAATCATCCCTGGCCTCTCTGAATTTATTCCTCCTGTTTCAAGGCTGTTCTCTCTTCATATCCAGAGCTGCAGCAGTCCATTCATGTATTTAACCTTTCCAGCACAGCAGAGAGGCTGAATTTTGCCCTCCTTGCCTGAAAGGAGTCTACAGCATTTGAAACAGAAGACGTACACCTCGACGTCCACAGCTCTTGCTGAGATGATGGCGCAGTATCTGCGCTAAGACCTCACGGAGTCTTTCCATGCACATCATGTCCCAGCCCAGGAAAGTTAAACAATCCAAAAGCAAAATGCCTCGATAGGTAGGTACATAACTCCAAACATGCTAGTCACAGAATACATGTGGAGGCAAAGTTCTTCAGCTACCAGAGACCAGGTTGGCCTCCCCAGGGTAATGGAGGAAGGGGTATTTTCGGCATACCTTGGGATGGCTCTTTGCAACTCACAGGAGAGCTCAGTCTGTCCACTCTAGAATCAGGAGCGTAGATGAGGAGCAGCGCTCTGGAAAAGACAGTCAATACTTAGAGTGACTTATAGATGATAGACAGCTAATAGGTGATAATTGAAGCGTTACAATGATAATGTTTTCCCTGCATTTTTAGTGAGAACACTAAGAATTTTTATGATAATTTCCTTCTCTCAGTTTTTGCAGAGAGCTAATACAGCTTCCTGTACAGAAATGGCTTCAAGGATTTTGTCAGCTGGGGTTTTCAGTGCCACAATTTAAAATAGCCACTGTCTCTATAAGAAGGCTGGAAGTAAATAGTAAAAACACATGGACAATGTTTTTTGGATCTCTTGGCTTTTCATTGAACTGGTACCTCTCTATAGTAAAGATAGTCATGCAGACAATGCATTCCTAGTGACTGTTTCCTCACAGGGTCATTTAGGATTTCGAGCCGCTGATATGGTTGATACATTTGATTATTGCTGGCTAATGAGATGATTTTTGCCAGTCAGTTCATTTCAACCGGACGAATACTGTTTTGGCGCTGGTTGTTTTGCTTTTCTCTCCTTGTGTTTCTAATGGAGCTAAAGTTAACATGGTCACTTTTGTTTAACTACTTCTGTTTGCCAAAAGAAGATACCTCAGTGCATCAAATCCCCACTATTTTCATACCAGAATCTGTGAATATGTCACTGGAACTGTGAGAGTAGCATTAAAAAAATGGTTATCACTGCAAAACCACAGACTTCACCAGTTGTAGGTTTTTTAGGTCTTACAACAACGACATATTTTTATAAATATGTTCAAATAACAATAAAATCATTGTTCAAGAATTTTGGTATTTGGACTATCATTGACTTCCCATAGCATTAATAAAAGTAGACTGAGATTTAGGCCTTCTAACTACTGAGTAATATTTCCAGGATTCCCACTACTACTGGGCAGTGACTGTGTATCATTTAAATATTCTTTTTCATTTTCCAAGGCTGGAAACTGAACATAGAGTTCCCAAAAGCCAGCTTGTTGAACTCTGAACTGTATGACCCAAGAAAAAGATCTGAAATAGAGAGCCAAGAAAACATTTTTTTTTCCTTCTCTCCTGATTGTCAATCATTCTGTTCAGCAGAAATTTCCAAATATAGAATTATTTTGTCTAGTACCCACCACCTTTTGGCCAGCAAGTCAAATTCCTATCCCTGTAGCAACATTAGTGAGGAATGCAATCTTGGTACATGATGTCAAGTCTCTGCCTCATTCTCTTTTAAGTTACCCTCCAAACACACTCCCGTATTCAACTAAGTCATTGATAGAGCAATTAAAACCCTTTCAGATAGGCTGCAAGATATCCCATATGGGTGAATGTCTGAAAACACATGCTCTTTGGTGCAGTACCTCTGCCTGATGTTTGCTCACTGGAAGCATATGTATGAACTGGAGCCAAATTTTTCTGCAATTACTAATCATCTCAAGGGCTCCATTTTACAGATGCCCAACTTGAGGCAATTAAAGGTGAGCAATTCCTTGTCTGAGAAAGCAAGTATCTTGAGCTCAGTTGCCAAAAGATGAGACTTCTAAAGTTATTCCAGTTCCTTGCTACTACTGAGCCCTTGGTTGTGCCTGGTGTGGAAGTTTTGGGCCCCGTCTACAGAGAGAAAAAGTGGCAAAGAGGGAAATAGCATCTCTCTCCTTCTAAGAACTGAAAGTTTGAGCATGTGGCCATCCTCTTTCATGTCACAACTCTGCCTCCTTGTTTCTCTAACATACTGAGGACATGCTTCCACAAGCTGCATTGCATGTCTCCCATCTACCATGGGATGCCAAGAGAGCTTTCTTCTCCTCATAGGATATGAAGAGACGTGAGGTTCTTCAACAGATCTCTTCTGCATCTTCCTCACCCCTTACCCACTGCTGAAGAGTGTTTTCCACTCCCCACCATAGAAGAGATAGCATACAGGCCATATTTAATTTTTATCGCAGGTATCTAAATAAAAAATTACTTTGGCAATTGGATGTGTATTTAAAACCAAAAGAAAATTTAATGTTTGGGCCAACCCATTTTACTTGTAATTTAATGGTTGTTGTAGCTGTCCTTTAACAACAACAACTGTAGTACAATGGAGAGAAAAGAATGACAAATGTTTTGTGGAAGAATAGAAATACTAGAGAAAACAAAAATTGTGATGTCTTCTGTCAACAAATCTAGTCCCAGAGGCTGTGTACTTCCTCCATCCCATTTTCCTGCCAGGGTTAAGCTCTAGTAAAATACGATTCTAGTGTACCTCAGTAGAGAATATTCAGCTATTGGTCTTGCCATGCTCTGAGAGGATCTCTGAGGCCAGGAAAATAGTGTGGGTTTTTTATAAATCAGAACATTGCACAGCCTGCTTTGGAGCACAGGCACTGAAATGGCCAAAACAGCACAACCTGTTCTATATGGGGTAGGTATACAGCTCTTAGGTGTAGCAGCGGACTCCTGGGAGACGACTCATCCTCCAGCACATATCTGTCTCAGCATTAGCTTACTATACATGTAAGCTTTTGTGCTCTAAGGTCAGGAAGGATTTTTAACTCAGAATTTTATAACAATGCATTTTTTTTTAAAAAAAGTAGCATAAAAACCGACATGATAGGAAATTAGTGAGGAGAGGGGGAGCAGTGTATCCTAGGTGAGCCCCGCTGCTAGCAGCAGTGGACCACAAATATTTCAAACCAGAAGGTTCAGTCTCTTGCATAGCCATCTACACTCTCCACTCCAATGGCTAATGTGCTATTCCTGAAATTACAAGCTGTTTAACAAACAATGGACTCTGCCCAATGTTCTTTGAAAGTTAAGTGTCACTGTTTACTCTTTGTCACTGGAAATAATCCTGGCTGGTAGATGGCTTGACAATTTTTGGCTGCTGCTGCTACAGGTGACTGCTAATAGATTGTGCTGGTGAGAAGACCACTTCACATAGATGTCAGATTTCTTGAACGTGATGCTTTCAGCTATAAAAAGTCTCTTCCTTGCCCAGAACTTTAAATACTATTGGAAAATAAAATCCAGAGAAAAGGCATTGGAGCAACTTTTTTTTGTTAACAGAAATGAAATTTGGCAAGTACCATAGATCCTAGTACTAGTGAAGGTAAGGTTTAAGTATGTTCTTTAAAAACAACAAAGAAAATCTGAAGTGTGAAAATGACAAATACGTGTCTTGAAAGCAATCCACTGAGTTCAAAACATTATTTTTTTTCTAAAAATGTGGTTGCTGGACTTTGATACTCGAGAAATCCCAAAGGGCCTTTCTACAAATAAGTTACTTTTGCATTAATGATTTATTGAGTCAAGACCTTTCCATCACAAACAAGTGTCTATTTGCTGTACCTGTTGGAATCCGAAAGAATAATGCAGGTGATGCCTTTGAAACTGAAATGTGCTTATTAACACTGCCTCACAAAGCCAGTGAGTATTGTTAGTAAGAAATGACAGTGTACGGCTCAACTGCACATACTCCACTGCTGTCAAATTACTCAGTATAAATACATCAGGTAAAATGGGCACCCAGCTAAGTGAATTCTTTGCTGATAGGAGTTTCACTGCCTGTTATTTCTGTATTTTTTGCAACATGATGCAAAGCTCATTAAAATCAGCAGAAGTGCACCCCTCGATTTCTATCTAAACTCAAGAGCCAATGAAAATGGAGGGCATCAAGCACATATATAGGATCAGGTCCCGACAGCAGTATAGCAAATTATACTAATTAATCTTTTCAATCACCTACCTTATATGGCAAGAGACAGGTGATTGATTACTATTTGCTTTTAACATAAATCTCCAGAGCAAACGGTCAGCATCTTTTTGATTAATCCTTTTCTGAGAAAAAAAAAAAACAGTTATACCTTTTCACAACTGCAATTAGTCTAAAATCCAGGGACATGCAGATGGTTCCAGCCTCAAGGAGATTAACTGTGCTTCTTTGCAAACAACGCACATGCTGGATTTCTCCTAGGTTAAAGGAAGTGAAACAACAGACAAGGACGTTGCTCAAAAGCATAAGCTCCATCTTAAGGTAGGAGATAGGCCAAACGTTTTCTCTGCACCTGGAATAGTACAATATTACCATAACCAGGCCATGGAATATCTTTTTGATGGGTTTTATTGTTTCAGTAGTAACTATGATGACGATCAACAAAATTAGACCACTTTCCCCACCAGTGTCAGAGAATTACATCATAACATCACAAATCTGTCAATTTTGAAACTCAAAAAAACTAGATTGACTCTGGCAAAAATGTCCTTACAGTATCTTCTTGACTCTGTTGGGCCATTCTGGAGCATCTTCCTTCATTCTCCTTCTCTCCCATTGAATTGATTCACTTTGCTTTCATACAAAATAAAGAAAAAACTCACACCTGGAAACCTTGACATTTTTGCATAATGTCATTTTTTGCTTTCCCTCAAGCCCCTGTTCTCCATCACTCTGTAACCAAATCAATGATATTACCATCAAGTAAAAGAAACTGGAAAAAGGTCTTTTTGAATGACAAACCAAATAACACTCTAGCCTTAAAGAACTTTTGGTAAGACTGCATTGGCTACTACTCTGTTGAAGAACAGAGCAGAAAAAGCTTTAAAGAACAATAAAAGAACAATTTGTAAGTGTTGTTTTGAAACACGTACATAGTGCTGTCAGTCGGTGAGAATTTATTTTTTTTTCATTTTGTACATTTACATTTTCCAACTGCAGTTTAAGAACATTTCACTGCATGCTACTATCAATCATCCTTAGCCTAGAAATGTACTGTACATTAGTAACGCTTAATTGGCATATTTAAAGTAAATAGCTGCTTAGTTTTGCTGTAAAATCTTTGGGAACAATTTTATGATACGACACAGCATTGTTTGTTCCAAGAGCAAATATTCAAGTCTTGAATGTTAACTCTGATAGGAGACAATTATTGAAATACTTGGCTTGCCAGGCTACCGTACAACTAAATATAGGTCAGTGGGATATTGCCTGCCAGTGAAATAAATACGTCTCATACTCTATGCCTGGAAATTATTTGGGAACTAAGAAGAAAAAATTAGATGTAAAAGAAAAATAATAATTGATCGGGTTTTGACAGGACTAGTGAAAAAGATAAAATAAAAAATTATAAAAATAAGGGTGGAGAAAGGAAAAAAAAATCAAAGAGAGGCAGTGAGATTAACAAGCTGGAGAGCAGGAGAAGGAGAACAGTGGCACAAGGCCAGATCCTGCTCCCAGTTACACCCAGGCAACATCGCAGGCTGAAACTGCATGGGTGTAACTGAGAGAGGAATGCGCTTCCCGGTCTGCTGCTTGTTTATACCAACTCCCAGGGATCTGCTTTCACATCAGGTATAAGCATCGTTCCCTCCACACGCAATTTTTGCATTTTCTTCTGCGTAACCGCAGAGGAGGGAGTTTGCTATGAACAAGCAATGTGGAACTAATTTTTAGGCATGCATAACCAGTCCACCTTCTTTTAGCATCCAGCCCATGGCCCGATTCTCCCATAAGGTGCCTTGTAGCCGTGCCCTTGGCCCTCTTCCTCCCCAGCAGACTTCCCTGCCACCCTCACACATGCCCTCAGATAAAGGAGGAGACGCGCGGCACATGCTGCGAGGTGCACTAGCAGTCATACCGCTGCACGACTGGCAAAACACGGATGGCACTCTCCGTACTAAGTGGTACGTGATGTTTCATTTATGTTTGCCAGCTGGCTAATAGTAGCCAAATGTTTGTTGCAAAGAGCGAGTGAGAGAGAAAAATAGCCATATCCTTTGGCACACAGAATAATAATAATCCTCCTCCAGAACAGGCTGGCAGTGCTCGAGCCAGAGCCATCTTTCCGACTCTGAGACACTATTAGATTCTCCACCCTTCTCTTCTAAATTCTGCAGCAGATTGTTTGGGCTGGAGAGAGATGGAGACAAGAGGTCCCATCTGGTACCAGTTCCTTATTTCTTTGTAGCTCTATAATAGCTCCAGGTCTTTTCACAGTTCATTCAGGGAAGAGTTGCGTGAGGAGAGGCGGCAGCCCCAGGTACTCTAAAGGCCAATCCTCTTTTTATTTTTCTGTTGTGTTTCCTTTCTTTTCTTTCCCTCCAGATTGACAGGAGGTAACAGGCAGCTGCTCTCCTGCATTCGCAGCTCCATAATGCAGACCTGTCAATAGTTTCCACGCTGGCTGAGATTATCTTATGGGTAAGACACTATACAGAGCTATTGTGAAAAATAACTTTTACATGCCTTTTCTTACACACACATGCACACCATTCTATGTGCTTTATTTTTTCGTAAGACATGGAACAGAACTTTTTCTTTTTTATATTTTTAATCCTGCCTTTTCTAACAACCTGACTACACAGAGGACTAACTGCACATTTCCAGCACCTTCATTTCAGACCAAGATCTTCATTTTCAGACCTAGATTGCCACATGACAGTCAGTTTCTCCGACTTTGTTACACAAGAATGTGTTTTGTTCAGTAGGCCTCTGTTTTAAAATTAAGTATTACCCCGCAGGCAGAGATGATGGAGTAGACTTTCAAGATGTCCATGTAAATACTCAGCAGTTTTTACACCCCTCATTCTTCCAGTGCTGATATTCATCAGTCTTTGGTGAATCTGGAGTTTCAGTAACACTGAATCCTGTCACTGCAATTAGACAACAAATGACAGGGAAGGAAAAACCTTTCCTGAGAAAAAACCTAACTTGCTCTGGTTAAGACAAGGAGATGCGGGCTTCCAGGACCTGCTGCAAAGCCAAGTGTCACTGCCATCCTCCACAGGGCAGACACAGAGGTGAGGATATCTCAGATTTCTGCTTCAGCTTTCACAGATGAACCTACGGACACTGCCACATGCTTATCGGGTTTTAGGCTTCATTCTCTCTCTTTTTATTTCCCTCATTTCAATGAGCTGAGGCAGCTTTGCTGCTCAGAAGAAGAGGCTAGGCAGAGACATGGAATTAGAAAAACTGAATGATAGATGGCTTGTTGGGCTAGAGGTGTTGCTATCCTGCATGTGGTCCCTTCTCCAGACCAGAGAGCAGAAAGGTAGAAAGACTGGACTATGCCTCAACCTTCTTCTTGATTTTTGTTTCTGTTTAAAATTGCTTTGTGTGGTGGGAAAGGAAAAAAATATATATATGGTCAGAACCTATTTAATGCAACCGTACTTAATTATACCAAGGCGAAGTTTCAGTATGATATCTTTGTCAGTTAATATTGTGTACTAATTATTCATAAAAGACCTGAGATATCACTTAGATACATTTAAATTAAAATATGAAAAGCTGAGAACATATTTTATGAACAGGAAATCTAAAACTTTATCCTTCTCTCACAGTTTTATCCTTGAAAAGTAGAAGTTCAATTATTTATAAGCTTTATAACAAATATTTTGGAAGAGCAAACCATTGCTGCAGTAAGAAAGGAAAATAAACAAAATAAACACAATTATGTTACAATTCAAGGAAATAATCTGAAAGATGCTGAGTGCATTCTGAGTAAAACTGAATGTCCCAAGGATTTATTGGGTTGGACAAGACTTGAAGTTGTTTACCACACTGAAAGATCACACTCCAAAAATATACTAAACCTTTTTTTTTTTTTTTAACCTGAGTTGGCAAAAGTTTTACACTGAAAGCACAATAGTTTCCCTTTATTAAGTGCTTAGCTGCATGTACGATTATCTGAAAGGGGGAGTTCAAGGTTGACTCAAAAGTCTGATTTTAAGTCCACACTTTACTGTGTTCTTGGCTATTAAAGGTGTTGAGAAAAAATAGGCCCTTTATTGTGGTCTTAATTTGCAACATGCAAGTCATTACACCTTATCAGAACCTTAGAGGGAGGTGAGAGAAGCAATAAATCTATTGACAGGATTTAGAACATGTGTATGCCTTTTGATTCACAGCTGGATTTGCCCTGGTTAGTGACTAGCATTGATTTGCATATGGCTTAATTGCTGATATTTAATTCTGAACTTAAACGTCAATTAAACAATCACTGACAATCCACTAGTGATATTTTGATTATTGAAGTGAAATACATGGTGAGTAGCAAGGAACCATGAACATAAATGTCATATAAAGGAAGTAAGAGTAAAGAATGAATCTACATTTGTCCTTCAAGCCAGCTGCTCTCTGATTTGTAGGCACTTTTCCAATATGTCTAATATTCCATCAAACACATCCCATCTAATATAGCTGAGAATATTTTTGAAGTGAGAAGGCTAGCTATTGATTATTAAGTCTGCTGTAATGCTGTAACCCACAGAGACAAAACACTGCTGGGAAACAGTAAGAGCTGGAGGGCACCTGGCTTGTGCAGGGAAAGGAGGAGAAGCAAGCCTTCTGCAGCTATCTGATTTAAATTGACCACTTAAAAAAGCAATGTTTTGAATGTGCATTTTTGGAAGGAAGTGTGAAAGAGCTCTGGGGAAAGCAGGGAATGCGGAAAGCAAGAATAAATGCCTCTAATGCTCAAAGACAGAGTACGTGTTAATAGTAGTAAATATAAATAATTTGATAGTATTTCATTATATCTGAAGGATGATCATCTGTAACTACTGGACCAGACAAAACTACACTAATATATCACACTTCAAATAAAATCTAATGTTAAAAACTTGCTGGAGATTATATTTCTTGTTTTGATCCACATAAATTCCTGCATCCCTCCCTATGTCCCCTAAAACTGGGAAAGAGGGGAAATTATATGCAATATATTTTGTTCTGGGAAAATGTATGTTTGTATAAATTCACCTGAAATACTGGTACCTAAGCAAATAGTTGAAATTGCATGGTTTGATGTTGCTTTTAGAAATTTTCAAAACCTATTCAGATGAAAATAAGCATTTGTTCTGCCCCAGAAGTTTGTTGCCATGGAGCTGATGTTTTTAATAATATTTAAAATCCACAGTCATTGTTTTGGGTTTTTTTTTTCTTTTCACTGCTCACTCTGGACAGTACATGTTCAGTGCCCCAAAATCCCCACTGATGTTAAGTGTGCCAGAGTAGGCTGCATTGCAATGACACTCGCAGGACGGGCGTTAACACAGGAGTGCAAGTGTCTAAACCGCTCCTAATTGCTCAGCAGATAGAGCGAGGCTATCTTTCAGTGCACACAAACACAGTTTAGCTCTAGCACATCTGATCTCTTCTTGCCTCCAGCCTCTGTCAGGGAGATTTGCTAACTATATCCCCTGGGAAAAGTCACATGAGTTTGACTCAACTCCAGCCCTGACAACTGGGATTCCCAGCAGTCGCAATTGCTGTCGCTCAAGTCCAGCGCTCTGTCTGCCCTGAAGAAAAGAATCATATCTTGCAGGAGAAGTATGAAAATTGCTGACTGATTAAGTCTGAACCTTAAATGGTATCTAGAGAGCTGGTTCACAATGCAAAGTGAGAGATAATACATACATCAAATACACGTGCAGTTACCCTGTTATTTCAGACGGACAACTAAAAGTAGAGTGGAAACAGGTTTCCAACAATGGAGAGCCAGCACCTCCAAACATTACTTACCTTTTCTAGACAAGAAGTCCCCATTTAGAATCACTAATAATACAGTTGTGTTGGTGAAACACGGTGGAGATCTATTGGACTAAGCCCAGACAGAAGGTTTTCACTCAGTGTGTAGGGATGCATTGACAAATGAAAGTTAACAATGAAAATTAAAAGAAAAGTTAGAGTTGTATTATGGATGAAACCTATTTCACCCCTAGGAATGATCCATGAGGTACGTTGCAGAAAGCTAATCTCTGCCTTCTCGTGAATTTCTTTCCATTTCTATGAAATACTCTATATTTTGTTCTGATGCAGTAGTCACCCAGAGCTCCAAACCAGCAGTTCATAGGATGAAGAATCTCCTTACTTATTTTTTCATACAGCATGTCTTTTAATCCTTACCAAGTAACCAGGTAACTGTCTTTTAATCCTTATCAAATAACCAGGTAACTGTATGCATCTTTTCTAGAACCAGCAAGCTTATGGTGTGTTGTTGGGGTTTTTTTTAATGGAATAATAGGAGTGTGCTCGGAATTTTTGCTGCAGCTATAACCAGGCACTTCTGTTAACTGTGTGTTTCAAACTGTGATTTGTATAATGCATATGTTTTCAGATCTTTCCAGATTTTAGTTGTGTAACATCAGTCCTTAAGTGACTCTACAGTAGTGTCTGGTGCAGCTGTTAGGATCACTGGGATTTCAAATATCTTTCCATATTACAGTAAGGAAAAGATTTAAAGGGAAAAAAACTCTTGGCCTAATTAAGGAGAGTGAACTAGATTTAACGATGAACAATTTATTGCCAGTTAATAGAGCTCATACATGGTAGCCAGGAGCTAGATAATTTATCATTAAAAAGAATCTCCATTACACGTAAAATCCCTTTTCTCTTGATACAGTTAGCAACTGCACTTCACAATTACCATTTTTATAAGCCTGATTCACTGGCAAATGAAGCTGTATTTCACAGAGTAGCAGCAAAACTTGTAAGTGCTGTGAATATTCAAATACGCAGGATTCAAGTTCTTTGTCGAGCAGTTTATGTACTCCTCTTCAGTTGATGCTTCTGTGCAATTGTGACCTTTATTCTCAAGTCTTCATAGTTCAGTCTCCAGTAACTTCTTTATCTATCTGGAAAGCTCCTTAAAATGTTTTTGGTTAATACAGCCAATAAAGTACACGGTAGGAAAGCACTCTGTGAACCCCCATGTATGCCCCAGATGTTTCGGCATGCTGTGCTTGCACAGAGGCGAACTGGTGCTCCCCTGATCAAAGTGGGAACCGTGCTTGTGTGATTCGGGGTAAGTTATGACATGAATTAATTTGGCGTCTTGTTTTGCCTTTGTGATTTGGAAGTGAAGAAATTTGCACCCTTCACGTTGGTTGTCAAGATGTATGAATGCAGATGTGTCCATGTCGCCAAGTGAGAACCTGAGAGACTGACCACTGGCAACCACGCAGATCCAGACCTGAGCCTTTCTTTCTGGCAAGCAGGAGACAACCACTGCAGAGGACAGAATTACAAAAACTTTTTGGTGATTCACCAGAATGCACCTTTCCCACTGAGCAGTACTCAGCTAATGCTCCAGCACAGTGTTCCAACTTGAATTCCGGTATGAATAATTATAGTATAACCACAGCCTAGCTTCTTCTGTGCTTTTCTTTCATCCAAGAAGTGACGGCATCTCAGTTGTTAAAAGCTTTAGATAAACTTCTCAAAATATCTTTGGATATTTCAGTACCAGAAGAATTTTGTACCTGAGGGCATGGAGGAGATTTCCCACTGAAATATTTCGTCCTGCAAAACTGACATCCTTCTGACAGTGAAAGGAGCAGGGCAGGATCCACTGGCTGTGTCTTATGGATTTATTTTCATAAGGTGAAGACTGTTGAAGCCGGAAAGCCAAAGCATTAGCTCACCGTCCCCATGAATGGAAAATGAAAACACAAACAAGGTGGTTGCTCCGGGAAAATATGAAGAGAATCACTCTCTTGGCCTTTCTTCAGATGAGCAGGAGAAAACTGGAGTATTGGCTACCTCTCCTAGATGGGAAATTGATGAAATCTTTGGGATTTGTTGAGACAAGGATTATCTCTTCATGGAAACTTGCAGCTCCAGCATGGTTTCTCCAGTCATTCCTCTAAGGAAGAAGACAATTTCGTCCTGTGCTAAGGTAATCTATGTGAAGCGGTGCCGAAAGGAGCAGTTCTGTCTTCCTCTAATCCTAATCCTCACCCTAACCTAAACTTAACCCTAACCCTACTCCTAACATTAATGTAAACCTAACACTAACCTAACCCATAATCCTTCCTTCCTTCCCTTCCTTCCTCCCTTCCTTCTTCCTTTCTTTCCTTCCTCCCTTCCTCCCTTCCTTCTTCTCTCCCTCCCTTCCTTCCTTCCTTCCTTCTTTCCTTCCTTCCTTCCTTCCTTCCTTCCTTCCTTCCTCCTTCCCTCTCTCCCTTCCTTCCTTCCCTCCCTCCCTCCCTCCTTCTTTCCTTCTCCTAATCTTAACCTAACCCAAAACCTAATCCTAATAACCCTAACACTAACATAACCCTAACCCTAACCTAACCATAATCCTAACATAAAACTAACTCTAACCCAAACTCTAAAATGTCTTTGGATTTTGTGAGGCAATGCTGAGGATAGAAGCAAAACCCCAGAACTTGATGAGTAGAGACCTTCTCCTCTGCTCACAGAGATTGGGAGAAGCTGGGCTACATTGGAGAAAACTGCTTGTATTGATAAACCTACATTAACTCCACCTGGATATTGACCCATCATTCCTTGACAGAGATTTTGGCACCTTGAAGACCACTCAGCTGGATGGTCCTGGTGAACAGGACATGCAAGACCTGTTCTCTGGCTGTTTTCCTGCTTCACTTCCTCCTCCTGTTTTCTTTCAAGCAGATCTTTTGAGGTCTGTAAGTGTAAATGTGCAATGCCACTACTCAGCCTTATGGTGGAGGGATATAAAACTTAGATTTAGACCGAATCAGTGAGTGGTCTGAGCCAGTTCTAAAAGGAGAGGTCCAAAACCATAAGAAAGTGTTTCTAAGATCATTTAAAAGCTCTCCTGGCTTCTTACTTGCCTAGAGAAGATCACAGTCCAGCCACTTCAGCAAAGGTAACCTTATGCCATCAAAGGACAATGGGAACGCTTGCAGAACTACATCAAGAAGGTTGACAGAAGGTGGTAATAAAGTTCCATGCAGAGGGAAAAAGAGAGTTTTTTAATCCCATCTGTTTTTTTAAAGAGTGAAGCACACAAGCCCAGCACTGGTTTTTGGTCCCCAGTGACGTCCTTCTTTGGGAAATTCTCCAGTCCCGAGCCACCTGCAACGCATGCCTTTTTTTACAGAGTACAAGATAAGGACAAGACCAGCAGAAGCTCTTTGGGCCATCTAAGCACACAGGGCACCTCTCCAAGTGGCCTGCTCTTCACAACTTGTATGAACACAGGTTAACATCTCCATAGCGACACTGTTCAGCTGTCAAAGATCCAGATGACACAGACTCTCTGGTGAGACATATCTTTGACCTACACTCCTGTGATGACTCTCTGAGTAGATTTACTGTTAGGTAGCCAATGTGGTACAGCATGGGTGACATAAGCCTAATGTACAGTACAGACAAGGGTCTCTAAGGCTGCCTTTGTGGTCCAGTTCCAGAATTTTTCTGTCTCCTAACCCCTATACTAGTTGCAGTGTGGAAAAAAAAAAAAAAAAGATTTCTGAGAGGACAGATTAGGTGTTCAGATTCCTAAACACCCAAATATCACCTTTCTATGAGCAGTTTAGCATTTATAAGGATGCTTGCAAGATTATATTGCATTTAAACATATTTTCCATTACAATACATAATTGAGGGGGAAAAAATGTTCTTCAAGTAAAAAGATACCATTTTTCTTCATTTAAGTCTTATCTTTAAAAAATTAGTATCTTTCAGAAGGCTGCAGGGTTGTTTTCAAAGGGTAACAATTCTAACTTCCTCTGTTATACAATACTGGCAGAATACGTATTTTAGAGGTCTAACATAATCAGAGATAATTAATCTCATCAAGGTAATAATGAGACAAACAGCTGCATCGATCTATGCAGAGATGACTGAAGCAACAAATGAGGTGAACAGGGGTCAGCCACAAAAACAGTCGCCGGCAGCAGCAGCCCATAAAATTCAGATCTTGGAAGACTATCTGAATCTAAATTTCCAAACAGACTGCATTTTTCTCTTTCCTCTGCATTTAAAGATCTCACTCTTTTAATATATAATTTTACAATAATTTATGAAAATGGAAAGCAATGTAGAATGCAATCAATCATTCATACTTCTGAATGAAAATCCAGAAATAGCAATGCTGTTCTGCAACTCTGTCAAGAACTGCTGCTGACATCATGCTCGTCCTGCCATCCTGATGAACTTTTTGCCTCATCAGCAACTAAAATAAGCTTTTACTTCACAAAAGCTTTACATTTAATTGTGGGTTTCAGCCATTTTTAGGAAGAGAGGGAGGAAATATGATTTGTAAACATATTACAAGTCTGTGTTAATTCTTTCCTTTGATCTAGCTCAACGTTGCCTTCCATGGCAATGGGGCAAGGAAAAAAAACCTGATAATAGCAGCAATTTACATTCTTTTTAAATGCCAAAAAATTCAGGATTCCCTGTCACAAATGAGAGGTTAGGGTTTAAAAAATGTCATTTCAGCATTCTTCCAATATACCTATTGGTTTGGAAAAGTCTAGCATGTTTTGTTCTGACATTTTAAAAACTGAATATTTCATTGTGAATTCAAAAAAGGGTAAGGGGAATTACTGCATGTTAAACTATTTAATGTTAAAACCAACAACTCATGTGAGCAACCCATAAATAAGAAATTTGGGTTTTTTTCAGATTTTCACTGGAAAAAAAGGAAACCCCTCATTTTGTTTTCACTCAGTTCTTGAGTTTTTCCCTAGTTGTGTTACCAAATAGAAATTAATTATGTACCCAGTTTCATAGTTAGTGGAGCAGCATAGACACTTTAATCCTGTTAAGTTACCCATCACAAAGGGAAGGGCATCATGGTGAAACCTTATGTGAGCAAAACCTACATGAAATGTGGGGCAATGTATGGACCTACCAAGTGTGAGGCAGGAACATCATCTGACCACTGCTGTCAACAATGACAACCCAGGGCTTTGCCCAACCTATCGTGCCTAGGACAGGTGCAATGTGCTGACAGCCTGAATTTATGATGCTTTTAAGTGCTTTTAAGGAGACTTCAGTTAGTCAGGCAATACCCTCTATCCAGTGTGAAGACAAAGAGTAAAACTCAAAATAAAGCAAACTTTTTAAATAATAGCGCTCTCTCTTTAATGTATCCTGTGAGTCTGAAACTAATAAACATTTTTCCACTGGCAGGGAGGTGTTTTGAATCAGGCCCTGCATGTGAGAAAGAAAATCAGAGCTTGAGCTGTTCAGGAAAAAGCAGTCTGCCTGAAAAGTAGTGCACTCACATATTGAGAAACGCTTTAATCCTTTCACAGTTTGCTTGGACTCATGCCATTTCATTTCACTTAAGAAAATCTACCACTGGATAGATGGTTCTCATACAAACAAAAGTTTTTTTGTTTTGTTTTCCTGCATATTAGTATTGATCCTCTTCATTCACAATTTTCAAATCCTTTTAGTTGAGTAAATTGCTTTCAACAACCTAAATTTTCCTGATATTTCTTCTACTCTACAGAGATTTGGCAGATCAATTCTTCATAAGATCAGTGTCTTGCTCTAACTGATTTCCAACTCTATATATTAGGTTAGTGAACACCAAGAAAAGAAACGTTCACAAAACTGCTGGTGGATGCTCTGGGTTCAGGAGGTTGATGGAATGAAGATGTGATACAAATTTCCAGTCTTCCTCTATCAAAGTAAGCAAATGTGTCTGCTTTTGATGAGGGGTTTGATGGTTTGATTGCAAAGTCAAGTCCCTATTTTCAGATAGTTCTTACATAAATGAAGCCCTGTCTCCTTGGAAAAGGAGAAAATAATGGTATTCTTATTAAAAAAAAAAAGAATATTAGCTAACTATAAGTTTAAATACGAAGTCTAGATATATAAATAGAGTTAGCAGAAAATTTACCATTAAGTATAACAATTCCCTTCTAAAATTCCTTAGCTTTCAAAGTCTTGGTCAAAAATTCTTAACTAAACATATGTGAAGTCAAGGAGGGAGCAAAGAAGTAAGTGGTTGTATTTATAGCAGGTTCACTTGCAAATTATAAAAAGAAAATATATTTTGCCAGATTTTGATAAAAAATTTACTATCCTTTCCTGTTTCCAAAGAAGACAAAATAACCCTCTCAACAATTCTATCGACTGTAATATCATCATGACAAGGGGTCCTCATGAGATAGGGAAGAATTGCAATGATTTGGATTAAAGAGAGTTGGGGGTTGGACAGGATAACCTCTAAAGGTCCCTTCCAGCCCAAACTATTCTATGATATTCACTCTTTTTAAAAAAGTAAGCTGCAATAGAAAACATTTCTTTGTCACAGAGCAGAGCAACTGAACATTGGGTCTGGGTGCCATGAATTGCTAGCCACAGTTTCTTCTTTAGAGCTACAATTAGACGTGTGACATACATGTGACATGCTGGCCCTATAGAAAATACATTTTGCAACCCTCCATGATCGCAGAGGAAATCAGACTGCAGGATGCGAAAAGCTATGAAGTGGATAGCCATGCATGAAGTTTGAAAATTCACCCCCAGAAGAGAGTTATATTGGAAGCAGGGAGATACTGAAGCCATCATATCCGAATGAGCATCTGGTCTGCTTCCTCCATCCTCTTTGTGAGAGTCTGGAAACCAAACATGCTGAGACAATAAAACCCCTCATTCTATCAGCTTCTGTATAGGAAAGCTGAAACCTTTCAGCATGAAGGAGAAAAATGAGCAGATCAAAGGGTGACCTGTTAGGAACAGGATGGAAATACAAGACACGTTATCACACAGATGAAGTCTCGCTATGTAAACTTTCACTGTACTTCACTGTCATAACTGGCCTGCTGCACAGCACGGGTTCCAGGGAAAGCTTTTGATGTGAATCATTTCTCTGAGACTTGTACCCAGTGGCCATCTGCTTGAAAAAAAAAAAAAAGAATTATATTCCTCCTCTATGCATGTGCATCAAGAATATGCAAAGCTCAGGCTTGGCAAGTACCTATTGCTGAATTCACCCAAAATTCAGCAAGCAGATCTGCAGAGAGCTGTGCATTCCCTCTTAACTGTGAATTAATGCTTCCAACTAATGCCTTTTGGACAGTCTCTTGCACAGTAAACAGCCAAGGTTGAAACCGCTATCTGTGTCTGTGTAGGGTTATAATGAAAGGAAAAGTGAGTAACTCTGGTTATCACACAGTAACTGGGGCATTTACCAAGGACCCTGCTTCCTGACCCTCCATTTTATTCTCAGATTCTTCCACAGCAACTCGTGGTCAGTGGCATGAAAGACTGAGTGTAAAAGAATTGTTACGCGTTACTCTGACTCCAAAAACAGATGATAAGTCAGTAGAACCAGCCCAGTCCCGCACTCCAGCCTGTGCAGAAAATGAACGTGCATATTGCAAAGGAAATCTGTCAAACCTTCCTCCGTCTTCTTTTGAAAGAACAGCTCAAAATAAGTGGCACCTGGAAGCTTCAAAAGATCATTTCTTGTGCAGGCCACTTGTAATCACTTTCCTTATGGAAGCCATTCTATTCTGACATGACATTTTAATGCCAGAAGCAGACATGAAAAGCCACTAGCAGTAATGATGCTTCTGTTTGCCCTACGGATGGAACCAGGAGGCCATGATCCCTGATTCCACCAGACTTCCAGGAGGTCCATAGGCAACACTGGCTAAATCTGCTGCTGAGAAATTTGTAGTCACCAGGAGAAATGTCTTGGCTACCACAAAGGTGCAGCTCCAGACTGTCACCCTCTATGTATCTCAAAACTCAAGGAAAACACATTAATTAATTATATCAGCATTGTTTATTGCAGGCTCATCTGCCTGTTGCTCCAGCTGGAGGAAGCTGGTGCATAGGGAAGCTCCTTTCATGAGGAGTGACTGGCACCTAGCTTTGTCTGTGCCTTCTTGGGAGCATCACTGAACCGCCTTTCAACATCATTCAGCTCTCCACCCAAGTCTGCTTCCATGACTGCAGCAACGAGCTTCTTGTGCTTTCCACATGCGGGCCTTGGATTATTGACACTGCTGAAAACTTTCACCCATTTTCTGTAGATCCTGGTGTTTTTTCACCTTATGTTCATTCATATTGTAAATAACAAAGACCAATGTCTTCTTTGGTGCCCTGTGGATGCTCAACATGTTCAGGTCTGGGATTATACAGGATAACTCAGTAAGGCATGCAGAGACCAAACATACCCATGACTTTTCGGTGCAGCCTGATAGCCTTGCAGCTGCATTCTGCTTCTCAGTTTTAATACACACTGTGCATCACAAAAGCGGAAAAAAACCCCATCTTATGCAGCTAATTCCTGAACTAGCCAACCTCTTGGTTTGCTGTTTGGGCCTCTAATGCCTGGCTCTTTCACTCTTTCTGAAGTTATCTATAAAAACATGCAAAATAATCCTAACTGTGACACTACCATCCACATCTGCTTCCACTAGAATGAAAACCTCTCTAGGAAGCAATGAGGCGCACACAGAGGGTCTAATTAAATCCCTATGCCATTTCCTTTGAAACTGTCAAACTGCAGTTCTTATCTTGTATTCATTCAGCCCCAGTGGCGGTGCAGTAATTTTAGCAGGGGTGTACTTAGGCAATAAGACAGGGCAGCATGACAGTCATGCTGAGATTGCACCATACATTGAATTGTTAGATTGGAACTGAAGACCAGAGATACCAGACAGTCAAGAAGTCCTCGTGCGTGTTTGAGAAATACTGGAGTGCCTGAAGGAGCTAATAAACTTGTGTGCCGGTGCCCTGGGAAGAAGCTGAAGTCACGGAGAAGAGTGAAATTGAATAGCATGGTGTAAATATATTTTATAGATTTTACAGATTATAGAGATGAGCCTATGCTCACAACTTCCCCAAGTACTCCCCCAACCTCCAGCTGGTGTGGTTCAGAGACCCGATTCTGAAATAATGTTCTTCTAATTACTCACCCTGATCCTAAAACCCCTTACAGTGCACAGATGTAATAGAAATGCTCTTAAACAATTATTTGTGACTAAGAAATCACCAACTTCTTAAGTTAATTCAGGTCTAATTTTACTATTTATCTATAAAAGGGATATGGACCCACATGCTCACTTCTTCCTTTGAGTTTTTTGAGGAACATCTCTGTGATGATTTGTGTTCTATGGGTTTACCACTAATGTATATGGACATCACCATAACCACATTGTTTTTTAATAAACTTAATGTTACAGAGCCAGAAGTATTCGCTTCATTTTTTACCCCTTTTCAGGAGGATTGGTTATAATTTTCCTGTTTATAAATATAAACACTGAGAACGTGTCTTTTACTGTCTTTGCCCAGTAAGGAGATGTGAACATAGCCAATTTCTCTAGCATCAGAAGCAAATCTGTGGCTATTCTTTTATCTGTTCTTGTGAATCCAGGTGCCTCTTGATGACAACCTGCTTCTACTGATTGCCGTGCTTTAGAATACTTATTTTACAGTTTTTATCAGTAACTTTTGCAGGGATCTGTATATAACTCTGAACTGATTTCTTATAACATCAAGAGGTCATGAATTGAAATGTATTAAATACCATTCATAAGCTGCTCTCACCTGATGTGAATGCTCTTAGGGCACCACATAAAGTAACCAGTAAATTATGTAACCATGTGCATAACCTGTAAAGTAAGTACTATATACTAAGGACTCAGAAATTTATTTCTGCATATTTTACTGTGACAGCCATAACCTAGGAAAGCAGTTTTAGAGGTACAACCTACACTATAAAAATTCCTAGGATTAGCAAGCCTGAAATTTTCTATATTGCAATGCTTATTCAAGTCACTTCATAATTTCTGCCTCAGTTTCCTGCTGTGTAAAATGAAGTTATTGCTTTTACCAAACTTGCAAGACTATTGTCTGGATTGTATGTAGGGTGCTTTGAAAGTTTAATTTTATACTATTTAGATATTATACAGATATGGCTAAATATTTTTTCCTCAGAAAACGTTAGTAGGCATCCTTGGAAATTCTTACAAAATAAGGAAAAAGGAATTAAAAAAAAACCTATTCATTCATACTATTTCAGCTGAGAAAAACATTTTCTGTATGTATACAGGGGCTTTCTAGAAGCACTAGACCACAAGTGTTTAGAATTTGAGTCTCACTCTGCTTCCAGTAAAGTCAATAACTGATTCCAATGTGAACATATTGCTGAGGATTTTTGAGTACTCAGCTTTGAAAAATGGAAACTAATTGAAATCCTTATAAGGAGAAAATAATAACTCTGCAATTGTGCAGCCATCTCACATAAGGATCGGTTATTACAGTTCGCGGTATCATGTGGAATCCCATTGCAAGGAGACGTTTGCCAGCAGGCTCTACTGCGCATTGGCCATATTTGAGGTATTTTACCAGTGAGTCCAACTCACTGCCACCGCTTTGCAACAGCTTGACTGTACCCGGCTGAATATGGTGAAGAGAGTATCAGGCACGTCTTAAAAACAAATAAGCCTACTACGATGTGAGCTGGTTAATGATTAAAAATAATTGGTTATGCAATTAGTCTCTGTTTGCATGAAATGCATGCAAAATATATGCAGATCTCAAGATAACACCTGAATTACCTAGAGAGAGAAAAAATAATGTAAAACCTGTTAAGGGCTCTGTTCTTATAATAAGAATGCTATTGAGTACTGAAATATTCTTGGTGTGTTATTCTACTTCAGTTTCTTGGCTGAATTCCCAAATATTAAGTCAGAAAACACTTGACATTGTGTGTGACTGGACTTAATTTCAGCACATTATAAAAGTATTTTTAGGTTTGCCATATTAATAAAGTAACAACATTTTTCAGCATGGACAGCAAATACCTGTGCCATCTAGAAGGTCTTCTCTATCCCTCTCTAGACTGTATAGGAAAGGTACAGTCTGATAAAATTACATTTTTAATAAATAAATTGTGTAATTATTAATTAATCTATTTGACACAGTTTCAAAAGGCCGACTACTCATGAGCAATCAGCTTCCAAGAGCACAGCTTAATCTTCAGAATAATTAGAAGGATTCACAGTTTTAATTCTGTTTAAAATACATTAAATAAATATTCTACAAAAAGACAATAAGAGCTCCCAACAATTACTGTAATGATTTTGTTCTGGTTGATATCTCATCCTTTAAGAAGTCACCCACTAATGTGAGACACTAATTTTATAAAGCAATATCAGACAGGTATTTCAGAGGTACGGCAAGAGGTAAAAGCAAAGGGGATGGAACACTGGGTCAGTTGAAAGATCTGCATTTAATTTCAAGTGCTGCAGAAGTTAGTTTTCCTTCTTTACACCCTTATTCTGGTATCATAAGGGACTGGAAATGGTGCAGCAGCATCTGCTCAGAATCTGAATATTTAGGACATTTAACAGCAATGTCCTGGACAACTCAACAGTATATTTAGTTCCATCTCATTGAGACGTTGTGGCCTGCGTACAAGAGCATGAGGGAAGCAGAAGTAAAGTTAGGAAAGGATGGGAAATTTTCCTGTCTCTGTAGGGCTCAGTGTGGATGAGATACAAGGCAAACTCAGTTCCTAGAGATGTTGCTAAAAGCCAAAACTGCTCAGCACTTCCCAGGAAAGCTTCACACCACAGAATCCATCTTTTGAAGTCAGTTGTAAGTTGTTTCACTGTGCATTGATTTAAAGTATAAACACCTATGAGCTCTGACACCTAATCATGTAAATGAATCAATGTCCCAGGGAATACAGGCTTCCTTCTTTCCACTTATGCTGTTTTTTACTGCTGTACATCTATTATCTGACTTTAAATGCATATAATGGTAATAGGAGCAAAGCACGAAGTATTGAGCCATGGCCACTCAAACAAAAGATGTATCTTCTCTTCCAGGATGAGTAATATTTACCTCAGCTATTTTATAATACACCTTTCTGTTTTATCCAGTTACTTTGAAATAATTTCTTTCAAAGAAAATCAATTTCTAATCTCTGCAGCTGTCTACTAACAGGCTCCAGGTCTAAGGGGCCTTGGGACACTGACATCCTATGGACATTTCATAGAACCATAGAATGGTTTAGGTTGAAAGGGACGTTAAAGACCATCTAGTTCCAACCCCCCTGCCATGGACAGGTACATCTTCCACTGGACCAGGTTTCTCTGTTTTCACTTCACATAGCAACAGCTCTTTGAATGTACTACATACCAAATTCCTAAAAAAATATGGTACATATGTGCCCTGATGGGTAGAGCATTTATTTTATTTTCAAGTTTCTGTACCCACACAGAATTCTTTGAATGGTAATCTAATTGGGGGGG
>NW_010238664.1:1851-17521 GCF_000690775.1 Eurypyga helias | reverse complement strand
GAGCGCACGCCAAGGGCTTGGCCCCGTCAGCGCTGCTGCTGGGATTCCTGCATCCCGGCAAGTCCCGCTGCTCCCTTCCCGCACGGAATGGTCCCATCAGGCTGCCCTGGCACCGCAGCCTCTTCCTCTGCGCTGGGTGCTACCCGTCTTCTTCCCAGGTGCCCAAAAACTTGATTTCTGTGTGAAAATGGTTTCCCGGCAGTTTATACTACCCAGATGGGAACGGATCCCTCTCTCTTACGCTCACAAGTGGGTCTCTTCTCTGCTTGATTTATTAAATTTGGAAAAAAAAGGCTTATCTTGGAAAACAGACAAACAGCTTTTCCCATGGCAGTGCATGGCATCCATTCAGGCTCCTGCAATCTGGAGTTTCATTTATGTTATTAATAAAAAAAGAGTATGCGCTGCAGCTTATGTAACAACATTTCAGGATAATTATCTTAATTAGGGATTGTTCTTTCTTGATAAGTCTCATTTTATAGGAGGTACCACATGCGACTGAATAGCAGAAATGCTCCGGACCCGTAAGCTATGTCAGTGGCTTTTAAAAATCAGCTGCATGGTTTATGGAATATCAGGGAGGTCTCCTTTATTTGCAGGAAGGATTTTCTGCTTATCTTCCTGTAATGGTGCAGTAGCTTTGCTACGGGGCGGATTCTGAAGTATCACTTAACATCAATCCATTTCCTTATGTTGTTGATAACGTGGTTTGTATTTCACAACTAATAATCAGGCCAGATTTCTTAGCAAGGTTTCAAAAAAAAAAAAAAAAGGCAACCCCCCCCACGCATGTTCTTCTAACACCTACACTTTCTTTCCCTGAAGTCCTTATTTTGGAGTTATGCAGGATCCTGGGTTTTGGAAAAATAGTGGTTTCTCATTCTGCTAGGAATTTGTGGTGGAACTGTGACTGGGCTTTTTTCATTTCTGCCCATTCACGTATCTTTATGCTTGACGTGGCAGGTACCACCAGACTTCAAGCCACGTTTCCAGTTTACACAGGTTGGTCCCCAGACGGACTAGGGGACTGGGCTAAATATTTTCAGAAATGAACTGCTCAGACCAAGAAACTTTTAAATTGTATGAATTTCTCGTGGGTTCCCCAAACCGTGTAGAGGGATATACGCTATCTAAGCCTCTGCTACTGATTTGACTAGTGCTTAGTTTCACAGGCAAATACTTTGCGGAGGTGCTCGTAGGTGTTTTCCCTTGGATGTTCAAAAATAACTGTAAAATTTAACTTTTCAGGTTCAATAATTCTTCAGTTCTTCCTCGCTTATGTTGGACTTTGGTCTTATACAGGGCACATAGAGTATTCTCTTTTCATTTTTCAAAAGAGAGGTATAAATACATTTCTGGTTATAGAAAGGCATTGAGAAATGTGGCTGTCATTCAGTAATAGAGAGAGCAGAGAAAAAGACCAACTCCAAGGTATCAGGAAAAAAAGGAAGAAAAAAAAAGTGAAATACAGAAGCTTTCGTAGTGAAATACACTGCTCAGTATGTAAGTAAAAATGCGGAGGGGGTGAATTTTAATTCAGATGTTGCGCAGCCAAACGAAGCAGAGGTGCTGGGGGTGGCTGGTGAGGTGCAGCCCCACCACAGCACCAGCCCGGACGTGCTGCAGGGAAGTGAGGTGTCCGACCCTCTGAGCAGGGTGCGGTGTACCCCGCTATGCGTCCCAGGGGAACGTAGCTTCAGGCTTGCTTTCTTACTGCTCGTGGATTTGCTGCATGGAAGTTTTACTTTGTCTTATTTAGAGGGGAAAAAAAGCAGAGAAATGTTATAAGGGCACCCAAGGTTCACACTGACTGCTTACTGAGGGCTGTGAAATCTCTGCTGTTATCTTCCAACCCTGTTACAGAGGAAAGGCAAGTAAAAAGGTTTCTAACAGACAAGCTCAAATCCAAATAATTTTTTTCCTTGAGATGAAAAGTAAAATATAACAAGCACATTTAATTTCTCCTCTTGCAGGGTGCCTTTTTATTAAAAGCCAGCTATAACGGGAACAGATAATGTTTGTCTTATAAAACGTAACAGCTAGTTCCCATTTTAAACACAGATCTGCTGGCTGGACTTTGTTGTGGGCTGAGAACTGACAAGTTTGCAGATGCTACAGCTTGTTCCCTAATCAGAGCCAGATGCTGTTCCTAGGCGACTTTCTCACTGTCACCACATCCCTTACCCCGGCGAGGGGACAGCCAGAATTCACGACAGACCTTTCTGTGCTGGGTAGTCTTGCCATATTTTTTGCTATCTCGATTCTCTGTTTGTTTTTAATTTAAGGGGGTTTGCACTGGCTGGAGATACAGAAGAGTGAATGGGAGAGGTAATCTGAAAGAAGCTGATGTCCACTGGACATCTGTTTAAATTCAGCAGTCAGGCACAGAAAGAAGCCTGTGTGCCTTTAGTTTGTTCTCGGGAAATGGCCTGCAGCAAAATGAGAGTATTTGATTTGAGAATTCATTAGATAATTCTGTACATTATACTTCAAATAATACATAGGCCTGAGAGAATGTTTTAAGTAAAATTAAACATTCCGGTGTGGCTGCAGCTGTTGTCAGGCTATTCCAGCGCAGGGAGGTTTTTTTGCCCCCTCTGAACTGCAAATTGAGTTCAATATTTTGTTGGCGTTTTTTAAAAAAGGTAGTGAAGGAATTTGGATTCGAGGAAGTAAGGGCTATTTGCCTGAGATCATTATTTGATTCAGCACCTTTTGCAGCAGACTTTCCTTTCTCCCACCGACCAAAATGCTCAGTTGTATACGATGCTCTTAGCAGTACTGTAGCTCTGAGTGTTTAATTGACCTGTTACCATCTGCTCTGGAAATGGAAAGTTTGCAGCTCTTGTCATCCAGCTATGTGCATTGTGGTGTGCATTTCTTGGATTAAATACTGTGTGACCAGAAAAGGGGTTTGCCTCCCCATGCCAATTGATGCCAAGTGTCACATAGTGTGCACACCTCCAGAGATGTTTGTTTTCAGAGCTGCTTTCACCTATGAAATTATGCTCATGCTAAACCACTGCTATGTGAAATGTTCAGGAGTTGGAGTTGCTCCTGTTTACAGAGGGATCTGCTTTCTTTCTTTCTCCCTTGAAGAAACCTGTTATGCAGTGGGTAATAAAACTAAAAATAAAGATCAGAGCCAATGGAAATGCTGTAATGTTTCTCGGCAGAAGCATTAGAAACTGCCCATAAACCATGAGGCATTCAAAAATTTGCACCCTGTTACTGTGCCCTCCAGCTCCTCTGGAATCTCTTTTCTTGCTCAGATTTTATTTTTTATTATTCCCAACACCTCCGCACTTGTAGGTTGTGCTTCTGAGCCCCGGTTCCCTGACACCCTGCTTGTCCTTCGCTGGCAGCTGGGCGGGATTGGTACTCGGCCCTTCACTGCTGCCACTTGGCGAGGGTGAGTTTGAACCGTGAACTCGCTGCCTTCCCCCGGAGCCGCCAGAAAGGCTGCGATGTGCAGTGGGTAATGAGCAGTTTGGGAGAAGCCTTGGTCAAATCTGTACAGCTGAGAGTAGTGATGAACTCTGATTTATCTTACAGTAAGATCATATTTATAACTTCTAAGTTGTGCTTTCCCAGAGCGTGCAAGTTCTTGTGTTCTGGCTTGGGTTTTTGGTTCCTTTGTTGGGGGTTTTTGCTGGTTTGGTTTTGGGGTGGGTAGTTTTTTGCAACTACTTTGTGCTACTGTGTTTCCTAGAAAGCTATTTCGTTTCCAGTATTTATTTTCCCTCTGATATCTCAAATAGCTCGTGATTTTCTATGTACATCTGACTACTAGATGGAAAAATATACAGAAATCTCTAAGCCAGAATCCACTGTGAATCAGCTTCTGCTTTTTTCACCCACCCCTGTTGTTCAGCCAGCGACTGCTTTTTGCAGAGGGGCTCCACTTTTAAACAAACCTCATCTCTGGAGACGGCTGGCAGAAGGAGAGAGGAAGGTTTGCAAACTCATCCTCCCAAAACAAATTCCCCCTCCCCCAAAGAGTTAAATTAAGTCACCTCCTGAAGCTCTGCCCTCCCCTCCCAGCACCCTCAGCCCCCCAGCTCCCCAGGGGCTGAGGTTTTCTCTGGAGAACAATAAGCCATCTTCTCTTCTTTTGGTGCCTGTCCAGTGTGGAAAGAGAAAGATGAGGTCAAAGTGGCAGGCTGTACAGCTTTCTTTTGAGCCAAACAGATGGTGAAGGTTAAGTGACAGCTCTGTGACTGCCTCTTTTGAAGTAATTGGAGATAATTTGTATTTTGAATCAGAACTTGACCACTGTCAGAAGGGAAGAAGGTTAATATGTAAACGATTTTACATTAGCCCCTGTTTCTTGGGATTTTTGCTCCCTCCCACCCCCCCCTTGGATTCTTGTTTCTATAATCCTTGCTCCAGGCTATTGGTAAGATTGTCTTTGAGCTCGGTGTGACTCGTCCTAGGCTGCAGTTGTTATGAAAGCCAACAACAGCTTATTAAGGCCAGGGATAATCTCTGCTACTGATGCATTGTTGCTTTCCTACAGTCCAGTTAAGGCTGTGCATTGGAAACAAGATCTGGAAATGCAGTCTCTAACTGGGGGAGGTTAGCAAAGAAATACACAAAATATATTCCCATCCCTGAAGTTGAGCCCCATTTTGCAGATTATTTCATATGTTTAAGAAGCTGCCCCTCAACTTCTATCATGATTCTTAGTGTGAGTTTGATTTTGTCTTTCTCCTATCCCTTGTGATTTCTATTTGGCCTTGAGCAGACTTCTATTTATTCACTTAAAGTACAGAACGTACCGTATGTGTTGAATTTGCTAGTGCTTTCCCGGTGGTAGGTGTACAATAATTCTGAAATATTTCTAGAGCCTGATTTCAAAGCTGTAAAGAGTAGCTGGCAAGCTGCTTCTCAGCAATTCCTGTTGATATAACAGCGTAGACCATCCTGGCAGTTCCACTCTGGTCTTACGTCTTGTTGTAAGTGCCATGTGCAAGAGCAAGTGGCGATCAGCTGGGATTTCTTTACCCAGTCCTTGCATTCAGAATGTGGAAACTGAAAAGACATTGTAGAGAAAGAACCTGTAAAGTCGTCTTCATCCTAATCGGTGTCCTGAGGCTTTTGCACGTGTACGGAAAACGGGAAACAGTTTCACACTTATTTAAATTACTGCAGTTTGGAGTTCTGTATTTCTCAGGTGATGATTTTTAATTCTTGGTGTAGCAGTTGGTAGCCAGACAGGCACCTGAATGTGCTGTTGGGGAGGGAACTTGTACCTTTTTGTAGACTAGATTAATAGACTAATTATTTTGTCCTGGCCCCAAAAGATTTTCTGCATGCAGAAGTCAGAGATGCTGGTAGAGAGGCAACCAGCATGGAAAGTCAGAGGTATTTTTGTGCATTTAAGTGCTGTTTCCACAGGCGCACAGAAGGCAATATTGTATTTTATTCATATACATCAGGTTTATTATGAAACACATTTTTTCACTAACTTGAAGAAGAAAAAGGAGATATTGGCTTGTTATTTCTGCCTTTTTCTTAACCAGGCAAAGTAAAGAAATGGTTGCAAAACCTTTAGAAGCATTCAAGTACCTCAGTGACTTTCATCAGATGTTCTCTGTACAAGAAAAAGAAAAAAAAAATCGTTCTATCTTTTTATTTTTACTTTGCTTTAATCTTATTTGATGATGTCTCAACAGGCTGGGACATGCTTTCTTGGATGGCAATTTCACTGCACCATATGTGTCTCTCACAAGATAGCAGAGTGAAATGAGTCTTGGCAGGAAGAGAACTAAACACATCGACAAAGAAAAGAAAAAATTTATTTACTTAACTCCCTGTTGCCTGCATACATTTTTCTCTGGCACTGCATCTGGTGCAGTGATTCAAAGTTGGTTTCTTACAAATGTATGTCTGAAGCTCAGTCCCACACTGAATCACTTCTTCTAGCCATCCACACTGTTTTTCTTGTAATCCTGATTTAAATGGTTTGGTGCCTAGAATGTGACCAAGCTAAAAACAAAAACAAACCTGGTTTTACCTGAGAATCTCTGTTGCTGGTGGTCTCAGGGAGCAAAAAAAAAGACTCTGTCATTCTTGGGAAAAACTTAAAAAATCATTTAACAGCATGAAATTCTTGACCTACCAGGGCATTCTTCTAGAGAGCTCCAGGCCTGGCATTTAAACTTTATGGTGAATATAAGAGATATTGGGCCAAGCTGTGAGCCCCACCAGGCCTCCCTATCAGTGTGGGGGAGATGATAGTCAGCTTGATTGCTAAAAGATTCTAGTTTTGTGTGATAAGTTTGGAAAATTTACGTTGGATATATTTCAAAGTAAGGATATTGAATATCTCTGAGTTGAAATAGTGGATGGTCTGTTTGAATGCTAAAATCAATCAACCAAGCAAAATATACTGTATTTGAACATGCTTGTAAGATAAATGTCACACTGCAGCTCGGGCTGCGGTGACCACTCTCCCGGGTGGCCAGTCTGTTACGCCCAGAGTGAGAGCGTTTGGTGCCCAGTCCATAGCCATGGCTGCCTCGTCGCAGCATTGACTTCTCCGCTCAGCAGTACAAGGGTTAACCAGCCATGTTTTCTCCAACAGGAATCTGTAGTAGTCCATTTATGACTCCATGTTTCAAAGGCTTTTGCAGCTGTATTGGTTTGTGTTTACATTAGCTCTCGGGGACGACTTCAGAACCGTTGGTAAAATATGTATTTGTACAGTTGGATATTTAGGAAGAAAATCAATACAGGTTTTGCAGTGACCTTGCTGGTTAGCATGAAAGTGTCTGGCAAAAATGATTACAGATGACCATGCAGGTGATTTGCAAACCAGAAAATTACAAAGAAAGAAGCAAGTTTAGTGTGTTTAAGGAAATTTGCAATTAAAACCCATGGAGTGGTTAGATGTGATTTTTAGACACCACGTGAAAAGATAGGAAAGAGAGGAAAAAAGGAATATTTTAAGGCATTAGCGACTTACAGACATTCTAGTTTTAGTACAGAATGACGGTGAGATTCACTTGAGGTGCAATATACAGGTACGTAAGTGGGACTGGTGCACGGAGCAGAACTGGTCGGAGGGAGTTTTACGAGTGCTGAACTTTGCTGTGCTGTGAACTCCTCTCTGGATCCGAGTGGGGTGGTGGGAGGTTGGGAAGTTTTTGCCCCTTTGCCATCATCAAATGTTTTGTCCTTTAAGGTTTCTTTCCTATGAGTCCTTATTCCAGACATGACGAGTAGCTTTTCAACGTGCAAGGAAGGGTTTTCCTCTGGAAGATGCATAACAGTCACGTAGACATAAAAATAGTGATCACGTTGATGCAACTTTTAGGATTTTATTATGAATTTAAACCTGTTTTTCTTCTGTGCTTCTTCCGAATGAAGTGCTTAGAGTTTTTTTTAAATTTCTGCTTTTTTCACGGCATCTCTTTTTTGCAAGGTTGTAGCTATTGTACAGTATATAAGGTGGCTATCACAGGAAGACTGAAGTGATTGTTGTACTTTAAAGTCTGTGTAGATTCAGAGGTGAAAGTTCAGCTATGTCAAGTCCAATTTGCAAATTTTATCTTCATCGTGTTGCGGTAGGTATAATGGAGATCGTTTAGGGCCAGTGTTTATTCAGATACAAAATCGGATTTCGCCCCTGCAGCGTCTCCGACGCTCCGCGGCAGACATCCGCGGTCACTCGGCGCTGACCGCGCGTCAGGATGGCAGTTTGCGTTACGCAGCGGGTGCGGGCTCTGGCCAGCATCTGCGACCCTGTTGTGCCGAGTGCTGGGCAGGCGGCGGGAACGCGGTTGCTTTTTCCAAAAGACTTCAGTGTCTGCGTGACGCCTGTGCGCCCACAAAGGGGACAATTCTGCCCCAGACATTTTCCCAGTTACGCAAAACTCTTGTAAGACTCACGGTTGGCAATCAGTGTTGGCTTCAGCCTTTTCCTGCAGTTTTTCTGCCCACTGCTGCTGCTCAGCGCTCCGCGAGCTCAGTGCGACTTGGCACGGGGCAGTATCTGCAAGATTGGACCAGGTGGGAGGATAGGGCCCTGCTCGGCTGCCCAGAAAGCCATTGCTTTGTGCCCCGTGGCACCTTTGGGTGCCCACAGATGGCTAGCAGGTCAAGAGCTACTCGATGAAGGTGGCAATGAACTGTGTGAATAATGCATAGTCAGGAATCGTCACAAAAGCTGTGGGGAAACTTTGTGAACCGAAGGGTCGGGTGACTGGCTGGGAGCCTGATATTGAGGAGCTTTTGTGTTTCTCATTTATGTGCTCCTGCTAAATGAAAATATTTATATAAAATATACATACCTTGTATTACTAAATATTCAATGCCGAAATTGATCCGTGCTGCTATCCCTGTGCAAGCGCTTGAAATGGAAATGCAGAGAGAAAAGATGTGAGAGAAGCGGAGCACAAAGAGGAGCTATAGGTGAGGCTCCGAGCAATGATGCCGGCTCCCCTTTGACACTGGGATTCTGCATCCGCAGGCCCAGGGAAAAACACGGCGTTCCAGCCGTGATAAACAAGAGCTGTTACGTTTAATTGGTCGAGAAGGCTTTCTGCAAAAAATAGGGCTTTTTTTTTTATTTTTTTTTCCTCCTCTGCTTTTTCTTTTCACCTTCTGATATACTAAATTATTACTTATCTGGAGTCTCTGTGCCCTGGTGCCCTGAGAGCATGCACTCATGGAGAATACCGGACAATTTATATTATCTCAAAGTAACAGCTCCAACAGGGAAAAATAATAGTTGACATTCTCCTTAATTTTAAATATTATTTTACCATAATGAGAAATAAATAAAAACCCCAAGAAATATTGTCACCTGTGTTCCTAGGAGGGCAGCTTTCAGCCTGTAGGTGTGAGACAGGCTCTGTCTGAATAAACAGAAAAAAAATCATTTAGCAAATACCGTCACATGGGTGGCAGGAAAAAATCCTTTTGTTTCATGTGAATGCAACATAAACTAAGTTAGTAACTAATGTGTTACGAAACTGTTGTGTCTTTTTATATGGCTTTTAAAAATATCTTTAAATGTGAGCAAGATTAGAAAATGCATTAGTGACAAAAATAATGTTTCTTTTGTTAAAAGCTTTTAAGGTTTGACTGAAAATATTAATCGTATCTGAATAATCTGGATTATACTTACATATTCTTTAGCTGCGTTGCTTTTTGTTGACTCTTAGGATAAAAGAAGATCTCAGTGTTTTTTATGTTTTTTATTGATAAAGTACTTAATATTAAAAGGTAGGATTTATTTTAAATTAATTTTAGACACAAATTATTTAGCTGTTGTAAAACTGCTGTGCATCACAGCATATATATATCTGTAAATATATGCTTATATATTATATATAAACCCCTAAATTTTTAGGACCAAGTTTCTTTCCAGTAGAGCTTTTTAATGACCTGTCAGTTTTCCAGTTGTGCGGACTGTTTAAAATTCTATATCATTTTCTGTTTTAATGCAATATCAGTTAATTCTCTAGAGGAAAAGAGATAAGGTGTTAAAATTGGGATAAAAGCTTCCAAATGCTGGAAAATTTGCTCTGTCAAACCCAGGGCCCTTTTTACTGGCAGAAACTCAAGAAAGTAAATACCAGTAAGCTCATATGTAACAAAAAATTGAAATATCGTTTCTCTAAATAATATAAATGCAATTATCAACACTTTTGCTAAAAACAGCTAAGGCTGGATTTTCTATTAATTTTTTATTTTTGATTGACAAATACAAAATCGATACTTTGGAACTTCATTGTCTTCTCCAGATGGATTTTACTGTTTTTTCTTCTGATTATTTTCATTTTTAAGAACTGCTCTTTGAAACTGCCTTCCAAGTATTGTAACCAAAGGGTAGTTAATTACATAAATTCCCCTCTTTCTAGAATATAACAATTTTTTTCTTGTAGAAGGAGGTTAAGAAATGAGTTCCAAAATGTCCAGCTGGTGGAAAACACACTTGGAATAAAGAAAGTAAAGCAAATCCTGGCAATTACAGAATTTCCCTTTGCCATCCTGGGTTTGGCTCATTGGCTGAGGTATTTTTAGGAAACATCCCCCGCTGCTCTTCCCCTGATGGAGGCCGGAGCGGCTCTGGTTTCCCATATTCCCCTGCTGCGTGTGCGGGCAGCTGCCCGTCCCAGGCGCGAGGAGAGGTGGCAGGCCGTGGGCAGGCCGCGGCGCGCCGTCAGCACAGGCCCGCTCCAGAGCAGTGTCCAGCCTGTCCTGTCAAGTTTATTGTCCACTCCATCAAAGGGTCTAATGGTCAGCAGAGAGGCTAAACGTGTCCCCAGTGGCCTGACATTAACAGCGTGGACTTGTTTAAGCGTTACCCGGGGTGTCTCCGGCTGATGGGGACGCCAATACCCGTTTCCCTCGATGAGCAGTCATTCGGATCATGACTCAATACAGCTTCCCCTGACACGGCCCAGCCCCGAAGGGCTCCTGGGGGAGCTGCCCTCACCTCCGCGCCAGCCGGGGAGGGCTGATCAATGCCCGCTGACAACAGGCGAAACGAGGGCCTCCCCCAGCCCCTCCCGCCTGCCCGCCCTGGGAACGATCAAGATAAATGGTTTTACCCCAACAGAGAGACTGAGGCTGAACCAGGGTCTGGAGACGAGTGTAATTGGGCATCTGGAGAGCCCTAGGATGCTGCTCCTTGCCTACTGTGCTCCCAAAAAGTCAGGCTTTAGGGGGCAAACGCGCAGCGCTAGATTAATCCAGATTAAATGATTTGGAAGTACTTGCACCGCGTCGCCTTTTTATCTCTGGCCACGCTACTGTGTGTAGAAGCATCTGTTAATATAAACGGGGTTTTGTTGTTCTGGGGAATAATGGAATTCGTACAGTCACGGTGGGACTGCAGAGCTGAACTGCAAGGAAGTCCCAAACATGTGAAAGAGCATTTAAATCAGTAAAACCAGTTTGTTTGAAATTTTGTGGTCTGAATTTATAAATACTGTAAAGTTTTTCCAAATTTTAATTTCTAACGGGGAAAAAAAAAATCTCATTTCGTTAGCACTAACAGAACAGGAATACGTAACATCTTAAAATTATATCAATAGTGAAAAGTACAGAAATGCAGATGTGGAGCTTTAGGAAGTTCCTGCACAGTGTTTTCCATATTAATCTTAAATATATTGGTTTTTTGATGAATGATTTTAAATTGTTCTCTGTTGGAAAATAAGAAGATATTTTCTGCATATTAAATTGTTACTTGAAAATGTTATTTTTTTTCCTAATCGAAAAAAACTTGCTGCACCCAAATATTTTAGGGAAATTAATTCTGGATTAAAAAAATTTATCCTGTTTAATTTTTAAATTTAAAAAAAAAAAAACCAATTTCTTCAAATATTTTATAGAAAAAACAGGAAAACACTTTTTAACATAGAAGGAAAGAAAAATGCATTTGATTTAGCTTATTCCTACTGTATTGTCAGATAGCAGGGGAGTTTCTGAATCTGTCGTCTTTTTCTAAGGCAACCTAAAGATGGAGATTGCAAGGGAAAATGAGCCAAATAATATGATTTTTGATAGATGTTTGTAGTTTGTCAAAGCTTTTTGTCATTCAGATGACTAATTTGTATAAATAAGTCTGAAAACACTTTGTATTAACATAATTATTTACATAAAATATCTTTATTTTTCTGCTTTCATTAACAATTTTCTTGTTTACAGTTTCAAATACATTGTAGTAAATACTTTGTGCATATGTATATATTTCTGAGTGTTGTCTCAAAAATGTTTGATGGTATCAGTTTCCTAAAGATTATGTTTATAAAATGCACATAGTTGTGTGAATTATTTATAACAAACGAATGAAAAAGAGATCCTGCTTTATGTAACACTAACAACAGATTCACTTTTCCTTTGGCAACACAAATATTTATTATATTATTGTACTTAAAAAAGGCTAAGCCTCTAAAGTGTCAAAAGTCAAGCTTAACAAATTTAAAAGCAATGAAATGAAAACCGAGTTAGGCACAAAGGATCTTTTCTGAATTTACTGAAAGGCAGTCACAAGAGCTGAAGAGGACAAGATCTGTGCCTCCAGTATCCTGTTTATTAGGTCTAATGATTATCTTCAAAGGAATATCGCTGTGATGCGGCATTTAAGGTTTAAAGGAGTTTTATAAATGTCCGTGTGTTGGTGTTTTCAGCCAAGAAGCATATGTAGTGTTTATCTGAAAAAAATAATCTGCTACTCTCTATTCTGTCTGTACGGTATATAGCATAAATATTCAGTTTGAGAACAGATCTGAAAGTGTATGTGCAAGGGTGTATTCGTGGGGAAAACCTCCAAAATCTGAGAAATGCATATTCAGTACAGAAAAATTCAGTACCACGTGGATTATATATTTTAAGTTCTTTTTTCCGTGTTCCCAAGCTCTTCCGTTTATGCGCTGCTGTGCACAATTTACAGGCAGGTGCTGTTCGTATTTTGAAAAGCAGTGTTACGAGTGATGTGCCTCGCCAGTGGAACTCGAGGGCCTCGGAGAGCACAGGCAGAAATGGCCCCTGCCCGTTCCAGAGCGGGTTTGGAAATAGCCGGACAGGGAATCTCTGGTGTTTCTGGACGGCAGTGGCACTGCAGGACAACGTGCAGAACTGCCAGGTGGCAATGAGGGAGCAGAGAAGGTGATTCCCTTCTCTAAGGTGTGAAATTTGCTTTTGCTGAGTATTTTGGAGCCAACCAGTCGTTTGTAAAATGGAAAATTAGGTTCAGTTTTTTAAAAATGAAAACTACATTTCAAATTAGGCAGCTGAGTTTTCCTTAAGCTTTACAGAAGGGAAGCACGTTTCAGGGTTTCAGCTGCCTCCGCAAAACTGTGACGGCAAATCTGAAAAATACCAGTTCGGGGAAAGGTGTTCTTCGTTTTGGGAGTGCTGAAGTCCCAGGGAAGCCGTGCATTAAGAGAAAAGGAGTGAAAAGGAAAATAGGAGTTCTGTATAAAAAAATGAAGCGACCTAGAATCACAATCTGAGCGTGTCCTGTAGGAAATTTCACTTTCCTTTGGAAAATGAATTTTTGTGAAAAAAAAAAAAAAGTATCTTTAATTTCCAATGGAAACACAATATATACCGTGGAGGGGAAGGCGCGTGAGGCCAGGGACGCGTGGCAAGGAACCTGCTAAAGAGCCAGCCCAGCCATCGCGCAGGCAACACCTCGCTGAACAACATCGTTAGAGCCCGTTTTGATAATGCTAATATTCCAAACAGAAACGAAGCCCTTTTCCGGCCAAACGCTGTGCTTTGGAGAAGTTAGGTGTGTTTTATGATAAACGCGAGCTGCGTTCTGCCTCGGGTGCTGACAATGGGGCTGGGGCAGGGGGTGGGCTGGAGGGGGCCGGCGATGACAGGCACGGCGAGGGACACACAATGGGATGACCGTGACTTTGAACAAATAAATAAAACATGCGACTCTCATTCTCTGCTCTCCCTCACCCCCCTCCGACCCCACCCTCCCGTCCAACTGTGATTACATTTGCCGTGGTCATTTCCCAAATGTCTGCCTGATAAAAAAGCACCCGTAGCCCCTCTCGCACCGGCGCTTGCAGCGAGGGCCCTTCCTGTGGCTAGCAATCTGCAGCCCTGCCAATCACCCGCGCTTGCACAGACATGCATGCCGTTTTCATTAGCACAAATGCTTCACATTTGATTGTGGGTGTCCCCCCCCCAAAAAAAAATAAATCTGTAACTCCAACTCGGCCCACTTAATAAACAACCGCTCCCCCTCGCCTCCGCCAGCGTGGCTGGATGGGGCTTCCCGCACCCCCCCACCCCGCTCCCCTGCAAACCCGAGGGTGCGGGGAGAAAGAATACATTTTAATAAGCCCGGGAAGGAGAAAAATGAGTTGGGTCTACAGTTCTGTTCTTTAGGAACAGAAAAAGGTGAGCATGTTGCAGGGCAGGGAGGGGAAATTTAATATTGAGAGAGATAATGGCAACTATGTTAATATCCGGAATTTTCAATGTACCATAAGTACATTTTGTTTTTCCTTTTAGCACGATTTATAATTAAAGATTTTAATCTGGCTTCACATTGAGTTAATAAGCCCTTTGATTGATTAGGATTCATAAAATTGCCATTTCCCGCTGATGCTTTGTGTTTCTGGGGATGTTCTTTTGAAAAGCTGGGTTAAGGTGAATAGGAAGCAGCCATTGTTTAGGCTGAGCTGTGCCAATTCTGGGAACTCGGGACCGCTTTATTCAGAGTTTGTCCCCAGCAATATCTTGTTGTTCAGCCAAATTAATGCAGATAGAATCTGCTGAGCTACATTTTAGTGATTTTTAGGAAAAAACTTTTTTTTTCTTCATTTCAGCAGGTGTTGCACACAATTACCCCCTTGCTTTGCTGACCTGTTCTCAATGAAAGAATTCGGGATTAGAGGCAGATCACAAACTGCTGTTTTGAACAAAAAAGGCAAAGTATTAGAAAACAAATATATCTGAATACAGCAGAACCCTGATATCTAGGCTCTCCTGTGTCTTTTAAAATTCAGTTTACAGTTCTGTGCCCTTACAGTGTCACCTCCTTTGTTATTAGGGGCCGGTGTTGCGGCAGCCCCCTAGTAAAGGCACTTGTTATACAAGTAAATGGAATGAAAGGAAGGGACCGTTTTGCCATTCTTTGATCACATCCTACTTATTTAAATTTTTTTTGGAGTAAATTCTGATAAATTCTGAAGCATAAATGGAAGAAATGAGAGAGAAGGCTCATGATTTTTAAGCATCTCGTCGAGTGGAGGCGGGCTGCGTTCTCCAACTAGATCGTGTGTGTGCGTGCATGCGTGTGTGTGTGTGAGAGAGAGGAAAAAAATCTTTTTTCTTTATTTTTAGCCAGGGTAAAAGTGACCCTCTTTAGCCCCAGAGGGGCCTCACTGTGTGGATTGAATCAGAGCAAATTCCCTTTGTGTTTCCTGCTCCGAGGGGACACGCTATTGTTGAGTGCGGGGCCTCTTGTAACACGGAGCAGCGCAGGACCGTGAGCAAATCCTTCTCAGATAATGCGCAAGTTGTTTCACAATCGATCCGTCCTCCCCTCCCCCAGCATTCACCCCAATTTACTTGGCACAACTATCATTTCCTGGCCCTTTTATTACCATTCAGACGTCCTACAAATGCAAACATTTGGGACAGAAGAAAGGGGCTGGGTGAGGCGAGGGCAGGTTTGGGAGCCCAGGGAGCGTGATGCTGTGGAGCTGCTCGGCTTCCGAGCGAGAGAGCAGATGCCTGGTTAGGGTAAGCGGCGAGCTTTATATGTCAGCACTTCCAGGGGCCTTAATTGGCTTAATTTTTTTTAACGTAAGTACCTGTTTCCTATTTCTATTTTACAAGAAAATATTTTTAATTTATTTTCAATCTTCCCCTGTTAATTTTCCAGCAGACTCAGAGACAATTTTGCTTTTAGATATCTTGTGCCGGCACGGGCTGACAGTGATGAAAAGATGAAAACCTGGCAATAACACAGGGTTTTGCTTACAAATTGACAAAAAACGTCCCTGCCAATCCCCCGTAATTTCCTGCATCTCCATAACTGACCTCATGTGTTCAGCACCGTCAGCGCTCATTGGCGGGGTTATAATGTGAACGATGAAGAACCTTTATCCCAAGAAAGAAAAACAAACAAACAAAAAAACCCCCATCACAAAAATAATTTGCCTCTTATTAATAATTTTATACT
>NW_010238664.1:0-1832 GCF_000690775.1 Eurypyga helias | reverse complement strand
GGGAAAGAATGTCCATTTAAAGCAAAGCCCGTCTTTCCCAAGGCAGGTCACAGGCAATGACGAACGGCAGGGACGGTTCCTGGTTTCACGTCGGCTGGAGGTACCTCTGAGCGAATGTCAGCTCCTGTCTACCCTAGCGCCGGCCGATCGATGCTTCATTAGGCTGAATTGTCTTTTGCCCATGCAACCTTGAAAACAGTCCCTTTAATTACCTGTGAGGAAGTCAGGGACCCTCCTCCCCCCTCTGGCCTTCCCTCACGGCTTTCCTCCCCCTGCCCCTCGCTGTTGCGGCCGGGGGGGAGTTGGGTGAAGGGGGTCCCTCCCGGCCCTTTGCCGCCAGCCAGCGCACGTCGCTGCTGATGGAGATGCAGGGAGGGGCGGGGGGGAAGAAATATGGGACCCTGAGGTGAGAGGGCAGGGTTCAAGTCCAGACTACAGATCTATTGAAGAGGTTTCAGACAGCCAGGCCTCCACTTGACTTTCCCATCAGCCTGCCCCTGACTCCTCAGCTGCTTCCTCCGCTGCTGTGGCTGATGACTCCTGCGTGGTGCTAATTACCCCGCGCTGCGAAACTGAGCGGCCGGGGCCCGGCGGTGCCCACCGTGGGGCTGGGCTGCCGAGGAGGGTCCCTCGTCCCCTGCGCACAAAACTGCGGGGACCTGGAGCAGAGCTGGGAGGAGGGGGAGCAGCGAGCGTACCCTCCTGCAGACCTCGCGCTTCGGGAGAGGAGGCTGTACGCAGTCGTGGGCCCTGCAAGCAGAGCGAAGAAAGTGCATAAATAATCTTATTTGTTATGCATTATTAAAAATTCAGAGAGATTTTAAATTCAAGTGATAATCTGATCATCCTGAGGGATAGGTTTATATTTAATAGCCAGGTGTTCTACCTATTCATTTATGATGGAAAATATTATAATGAAGTAATAAACCTTAGCACAGAAATGTTAATCATATATACGTGGTCTACAAACCCCTTGAAATCACAGACCCCTTCTGCTGTCCCAGGCTGTCTTTATTGGTAACCTCATGATTTAAGATAATTTAGGTTTTGGGACTATGCCCGTAGACCTCGGGGCACAGTTGTTAATAATGGAAAGCTTATTTGACTGTATTATTTTCTCCTACTGTATTTCTTATCTGGTCCGTTGTTAAGTTTTTACAATATCATTTGCGATTTCTTTGTTTCCTGTTTTAGAAGAAAGAATGCAGAACAAAATCATGAAAATTGTTGAGGCTATTGCAAATGTGATATAAAAGGGTGAAGGAATTACAGATAAATGAAAAGTTGTAGAGAGGTTCTTGGGCAACTTTAAAAATTCACCGAGTATTTTCATTTTACCACAAAGCAGGATTTTGGCTACTCTGTGATGCTGAAAAACGAGATGTCTTCCAGCGCTCCATCTCTCCCCGTGGCTAAGAACCGTCTCCTTCCTGTCTTTGTATACAAACCCCACCAAATGCAAGTGCTAGCAACAGACAGGTGTCTGGTAGTTCTCTCTCCTATTCAAAAATGAGTTAACTTGTTCTAAGTGTCTCTCCCAGGTCTCACTCCCAATTTCCCGAGCCTCCCAGACGCTGCAGCAGGGCTGTGCAAACTCACAGGGAAACCTGCGCTGAGCTGCACCAAAATGCAGCATCTTCTGCTGTAGGGATGAGCACTAAATATCAGACCTTGCTAAATCCCGTCATTTGGAAGTGATCAGTGGAGCTGTATTCTGTATTCACGGCGAGGGCTTTATCTCACTAAGAGAGCTGTGATGTCACCACATTAAGCTAAAATAACCACTGAACATGAGAACAAGAGAGATGGGGTGGGGGGAGGTTTGGAGCGGG
>NW_010238663.1:0-5835 GCF_000690775.1 Eurypyga helias | reverse complement strand
AAGATTCCGTACAACCATTGTCCCCTTCCTGAGCCTTTTTTTGGCTTTATTTATATTCCCATAATACACAACAACATTCCAGATTTAGACAGTGACACTTGGTTGACACGGTCAAAAGTGGATCCAGCGCAGCCTGTCTGCCAAACCAAGCCCCTCATCCATCAGCTGAAGTCCTTTTACTGCAGGGTCATGAAGGAATCACGGACTGTTTTTCATTCCTTTCTACCAATGTCCCTCCTAACTCCAGAAACCAAAACCCTCTTATGCTTGTCAGCTCCTCCTCTTCCCCACCCCCGTGAATTCAGCTCTTGGCATTCACCAGCATAAAAAGCCATGGGATTCAAACCAGAAATTCTTCAAAACAGAATTCATGGCATTAAGCAGTAAGTAGGATATTCTGATTTTATTGTACTTTACTTACTCCTACTTAGCTCTAATCCTCACTCCCTAGACAGAGGCTCGCTCTCGCTCTCAGCGAAGTCGATAGGAATTTGGCTATTGACTTCAATGGAAGTGGGATCAGATCCTCACATCTGTTGCAGAGCAAAAAAAAAAAAAAAAATAGGTGGGGAGAGAAAAAAAAAGAAAAATCTCAACACTGACTTGTGAAATGATAAATGAGCTTGGATCAGGATTGTAAGTAACGGATGCAGGGGAGCTCTGAGCCTGCAAACACCAGGTAACATCAATTCCTAGACCAATTCCTTCTTTGTTAAAAAGGCAATTAAAAAAAACTACAGGGGAAAAAAAAAACCCCAAACCACAACAAAAAATAACCCTCGAGTCATAGTTTCTAATACAAAAGGACCAGCCGGCGAGGAATCCCTCGGCTCCCTTTCCCAGCCCTCCCCTCCCCGGGGGTTCAGGGCGCAGGGCAAGCAGACCCAGCAGGCGCACGCGAGGAGGCGGCAGGATCCCGGGACGCAGAAGATGGAGCGGTGTGAGAAGTCAAGTACTAGTTGCTGCTCCACAGCACAAGAAGGATCCAAGATAAACAAGACCTAGATCTGGAACGCGATCCTGCCCTGCGTCACAGCCCCACGATAATGCACCAGGAGTCAGGATTTCTTGGCATCAACCACGCTATCAGCAATAAACAAGCCAGTTCTCTAGAGCTACAAGGGATGCAAAGGGAGTTGGGGAGGGAAGGGGAGGGAAGAAAAAAAGGCAGAATTATCTGTGTATCAGCCAAGAAATGATATAAAATGAGTATGCAAAGAAGCAACTGCCAAAACTGGGATGGGAAGAAGGAAAACGAAATACTGAAGCAAATCTTACACACCTCCTACCTGCGCAGATGCCTTTCAAGAATTGAGCATCTTGGCAGAATAATTTCTCCTTGTGATACACGGGGGGCAGCAACGGTAGCTTAGACAGATTCACAGAGTGGTAGGGGTTGGAAGGAACCTCTAAAGGTCATCTAATCCAACCCCTCTGCCCGACAAAGGGACGGACTCAAGATTCAAATTCTGCACCTAGATGTCTTTAATATCACTGAGAATGTCAAAGTCCTCTAAAAAATATATTACAAATAAGTAAATGTATAACAATCTAGCTGTCTCTCCAAAATTCCTGAAGTCTGTTTGCTCTCCACACTGCCTAGCAATCAGAACAGCTACTCACCCTCCCTATTTATACTCCATTTCAAGTCGTGGTTCATACTGCATGCAATGCGTTCACCGTGCCAGAAAAATCACTTAGCTTGGAACAAGTCAGACTGATGAGACTGGGAAGAAAAAGACGGCAGGGACAATATTACGCTAAAAAAGATGACACTTATGTTCAGGCAGGAGCTAACATGGTGCCTATAGTCTCCAAGTCACCCGAGCACTTAAGCACCTGCTTAATTTTAAGCTGAAGCAGCCCTGTGGGTTGCCATGTATTTCAAGTCACACCGGTGCTCCAAGGCATGGCTAGATCGGTGCCGAGCGGTGCTGGCCGAGTCACTCGCAGTTATTGACTGCACATATGGCAGGAAGAGCTTTAAAGCTGCACAGCGAGTGGCTTTCAAAACCATCAGACCTGCAAAGAGAAATCAATACAATTTGCTTCTAACTAACCAGTCTTCGAGTGGGGTTTTTATTCCTGACCCACCTTTTTGCTTTCCCATCCCGCCCGATCCAAGGTGCCCCAGACACTGCGGTAGTAGCACCAAGGGAAAAGCCAGGTCAGAGCAGAGGGATGCGATGGGAACCAGAGGAGAGTGTCACATACCGCTCACTCTAGCGTGTTGTAAAAAGTCACCTCCTGCAACACAGAAATTCTCACGGAATCAAATCCCTTATAATCCCATTTAGCAGAAACAAGGTAGAGCAGTATGCGGGTGCTTAAGACATTTTAGTCTTTAAGAAAGTACATTTTGTTTTTTTTTTTTTAAAAAATTTAAACCTGCTTCTCTTGCAAAGAACTTAAATTGAAGAAATTTTAAAGTCAAACTTCTCTGTAAAGACACTTCTTGTTTGCTTGGCTTTAAGGAAGTTATAGAGAATAAATCCCTGAATATTTTCCACTCTTCCCAGATGTGATTATTTTTATAGTGGCCCATATACATGCTACTTCAGTTCATATGTGCTGAGCTAATATTAAAACAGCAACTGACTACAGTAAGGCTTAGAAGCATTTTCTACAAGAATATACAAACACAAGCAAAATAAAACATATGCTGCTTCCCAAATTAAGAGCTGCTAATTGTGTTTACAACTTCTTCCCACCGGGAAATGCTACCTGAGGTCCACCAGTCCACCCTCCCCTCTCCCCCACAGCAAATGTCCTACCAACTAACTACCAGCTTTATGCTCCAGTTGGTCAACTGGGTTTTTGCTTAACCCACAGGCATTTTTCCTATTTCAAAGTTTCTATTAACTCCCTACTGATGTACCCTAAAAGAAGTTTTAAGGGCTTGGAAGCACATAAATAAAATAGACTTTGCTGGACCAGCACAGCCAAATGAAAGCCTTTCACCTGCAGTGGTGGTGATAAAAATTTTAGATGTAGCCGCACACATGGCCCCTCCATAGACTTAAGATAGATGCGATTTCCAGCCATTCAGCAATCTCCTGGCCACTGAGCTGCCTCAGTTACAGCAAGACAAGCATCAGGACAGGACCTGGAGTTTGGGTTGGGTGTTTAGGGAGTTGGTTTTCTTTTTTTTTTGTTTGTTTTTTGGGTGGGTTTTTTTGTTTTGTTTTGGCTGTAGCAAAGCCTTCTATAGCTGCAAGGCTGAAAGAAGCTGCTAGCCTGTACAGTGATGATAAGAAACCTGGAAGAGTGGAGGGAGATGGCCAGGGAAAAAAAAAAAAAGCGTGAGGAGTGAGTGTGACTTGATGTGAAACCCTGAAGCAGAAAAATAAAGGTTTGCTTCAAAGCTAATGCTGTGTACTAAACCTTCTGCCCACTTGCTCTGCAAGGCGCACGCAGCACTACAGACGGGCTGTGCCTGCGAGGTGGGAACTCTCCGAAGAGTGGCCAGAGAGTCTGCTGCTTTACCAACAAAGTTCAAGCCACTAAAAAATGGATGAGTGCAAAACTGACCCATCCTCCGTGGTGTCACATCAGCAAACCCCATTAGAGCGGGTTATTTGTCCCTTTCTAGCACCCTACCATTAAGTTTTCACAATAGAAGTTGATAAAACCAGACAAAAAAAATTCAACGCACCTGTATTGGGGTTTTTTTCCCCTATTTTTAGGCCCAAAGTGTTTTCCACATCTAAATGAAACTCCCACTGTAACAAAGTGTTTAATGGTAGATTCTAAAACTTACTCCAGAGGCTCAGGTCATGGCTTTCGTGAAACATCCAGCAATTAACTCTTTCCATAAAGTTCATTTGGCAAACAAACCATCAATCCTGCTTTCTCCTAATACAGCTTTCTGCTTCAGCCCCCGCATCAGATGTTAAGCTGAGAGCATTTTAGGTAGTCTGGACTACAATGCCACGATAAATAAAGCAATGCCTGAGTGCATGAATGAAATTAACTGGTGGACACATTTAAAGTATACTGATGTTAGGACCTTGCAGATCATCCCAAATTTTCTAATCCCTTATGTTTTCCACCCACACCGCAGGATTAAAATCCCCACCCCCGAGACCACTTGTTTAGCAGAGCGACCTCCCTGCACCACTGCCAAGCCCTGCACCATGGCACCATGGCTCTTCACTCACTCACTGTGGGTCCCAGGGTAAAACTGGTTCTGTTCTTGGTGAGTAATCCTAAACAAACCTGTACCATGTCAGTACCACACGCTTTTATTCTGCCTTTTCTCAGGCTCACTCTCTTGCTGCATTTAAAGTAGTTTTCTTACCTTCCAGAGCCCCACAATGCCTGAACCACCCTGGGCAAACACGAGCTCAGGTCTGGCTCTGGGCAGGTTCAGAAGCAACACCCGGCAACACTCACCATCACCACCACTACTGACAGCAGCGAGAAACAGGGGCAGAAAGGCATTCTGTACCTTCCTCATACAGCAAAATGTTTTCCTTTGTCAAAGAGACGTCAATATACTGAGAAATGTATAGATTTCATAAAGGGAAAAGAAAGGCATGCCGATCTCAAAAAATCAAACAGATATTCTCTGCATCCCTTATTACAGACATGAGGCAATTTCCACTTCAGTTCTGCTCAGGTGGGATTTCTCATCCATTTCACTCTCAAAAATCCCAATGAAATCAGGACTTAGGAAGAAACAAGAAAAAAAACCCACAGCATATCCTTGGCAGCTGAAGATCAACTTTGCTAACACTCACTAAATAGTCTCGACAAACCTGCCCCGTAGCCTCTGAGGAGGCAAACCCTTCCCCACCATTTCCCAGGCAGACATTCAGAGCCCCAGAGCACCACAGCACAGACCTCTTATTCCTGCTCCCCCCTTCTATGATATACAGCAGGTCTTAACATACACGGCAAAAACAGCTTGTTTGTTGTTACAACTTGTGCTTATATTTACAGAAGACAAACTAAACCACTTAAGACTATTATCAGGGGATAAATCAACTGGCAGCAGACACTTTGGAAAGCAGCATAAAAGTTATTCTAGAGAAAAAAAAAAGGAGAAAGAAAAAGCTCTCTTTGCGCTGTGACTCTGCCTCATCAGCTTTAAGCCCGTTTCCCCAAACCACATGACAAGCTGCCATCAACTCCTTTCGTTTCAGTTCTGATTCGATTCTATGATTTTAATTCCTCCTTTCCAATACTGGTCAAAATTACCAGCAGAAGCAATGCCAATATAAAACCATCCCTCAGAAATCTAGCCTGATTTACTCCAATAACTGCATTTTGACAGAGATCTCACATTTATTTAACACCTTTCAGGCAGATGGCGAGCGCCAAGGTGATTTACAGATAGTGCTAATGGATGCAAATCTACCTGGCCAGAAACCATCAGATACAGACTACCCAGATATAGCACATAAAGACACAGGCAGCAAGCACGCCCAAACCGTTTGTCTTGAAAACGCTTCCCTTAGTGACCTGATAGCTGTTACTGGCAACATCACAACTATCTCCCCAAAAAAAGTGAAGAGCTGTCCTTCAAGCAAATGACTTCAAACCCAAGAAAGACCCATATTGCTGGTACCAACGTTAAGAAAAATATTTTGTTGGACCCTCAATTGGGATACTCGGTATCAGTCTAATAATGTCATTTAATGGGATGCACTTCTTTCTTCTTCCCAGTGTGAAATCACGAGCGTTTCAGCCAAAACGGTTAATGATGTGGAGACTAATGTAAATAAATTCCCTCTCACACTTGTAATTCTATCCCAGTATGTAGAAATCAAAACCCACCAAATTTATCACTTTATCAATTTATCAAATTGCCACTGCCAACCTCATGGAGTT
>NW_010238662.1:1356-5133 GCF_000690775.1 Eurypyga helias | reverse complement strand
GTTTTCACCCAGGAAAAACCCATCGGAGCCACCAGCAGCCCGTTTCTCCAGGAGAAACTGTTGGGAACAGTGCCAAAGGCTTCACCAAGCCCTAGGCAGGCATCTGCAGACGGCAGAGAGGAGTTTCAGCGCCAGCCGCTCTGCTCAGAGCTCCATCTAGCTGCACGTTGGTCCGCGTGCTCCGCAGCCGTGCACGGGACACGGCGTGACTGGAAGCACGTCAACGACTTCTCAGCCCACTTTGGAATTTGGAGTGACCAGTTAGAAAACGGCACAGATCCAGGATGAAGCCGAGGGATGCGCAGGACAGCCAGCACTGCCGTACCAGGAGGAGGGAGCGTTACCGACACAGGGAGGGGGGAGCAGGGAAAGATTTTCAGGCAGAGATCTGTGTTACGAGCATTTCAGGTTCTCTCTGACCCTGTCAAAGATGAGCCTCGCTCCTGCCTCTCCTCCCTCCCCTGCCTGCAGGACCTGCAGCACACCCGACAGTGCAGCAGGGGCAGTCAGGGCCGGGCAGCACAACGTGAGGCATCCCAACACTAGGCCTTAATTAGTCCTTTACCTAATTGCACGGAGGGAAACTCCTGATGAATAAAAGATCCTGTCTTATTGGCCTGCAGCTAACTCCCACCCTATGGAAAGATCACTGGGCCGGGTGCCAGGCTTTCAAGGATCGGAAACGAGTCCAAGGCCATAAGATGGGAAGGGGTTGGAGCACAATTCCTGTGAGGAGCGGCTGAGGGAGCTGGGGGGTTCAGCCTGGAGAAGAGGAGGCTCAGGGAGACCTTATCGCTCCCTACAGCTCCCTGAAAGGGGGGTGCAGAGAGGGGGGGTCGGTCTCTTCTCCCAAGGGACAAGAGGAAACGGCCTCAAGTAGTGCCAGGGGAGGGTTAGGTTGGATAGAAGGGGTTGGAGCACAATTCCTGTGAGGAGCGGCTGAGGGAGCTGGGGGGTTCAGCCTGGAGAAGAGGAGGCTCAGGGAGACCTTATCGCTCCCTACAGCTCCCTGAAAGGGGGGTGCAGAGAGGGGGGGTCGGTCTCTTCTCCCAAGGGACAAGAGGAAACGGCCTCAAGTAGTGCCAGGGGAGGGTTAGGTTGGATATCAGGGAATTCCCGGAAAGGGCAGGCTGTCAGGGTTGGAAGAGGCTGCCCAGGGAGGGGGGAGTCACTACTCCGGAAGGGGTTTCAGAGCCGTGTGGATGTGGGGCTCAGGGACATGGTTAGTGGGGCCTGGGCAGTTCTGGGCTAACGGTTGGACTGGATGGGCTGAAAGGGCTTTTCCAACCTCAACATTTCCATGATTCTGTAAGTCAACTGGAATAAACTATCACTGTGATTGAGACCGTCAGCTTCCAAGTTTCAGGCTGCACCCCCCAGGCTCTCCCAGGCGTGCCGAGGGCACGAGCGCAGGCCAGGCTCTGTGCGTGAGACCTGTGAGAACCACACCCTCATCCTGTGCCGCAATCTGCGCTCCGAGGAACGGCCAACCGGGAAGGACAGCCCGTCCGAAGGGATGCAAGCCTGCGCTCACACCTTTCTTTCCTCAGCCCCACTCTCCAGCCATCCCATCTCACCAGTATCGCAAGAGATCCGTGCTCTCGTGCTAGGGACGAGCAGCAACCGCTTCAAGAGCCGGAACCTGCCGCGCACAACCCCTCCTATAACGTTTCTCCCTCGGAAATACAACAGCTTGGTCCCTTCTGTCCCCAGATTCAACTGGAAAGAAACCCCCTCCACCTGCAGAGCCATGGTTCGGTCCGCCCACCCCACACCGTCCACTCACGCGTGCAAGAAACGATGACTTCGGTGGGGAGGCTGCAGCAGAGGTCGCCGTAAAGCAGCCTCACGTTGAACACGAAGGTCTTGCTTTTACTTGACACGTCGTAATTGAAGACCAGCAAGTTACACAAGGAATTCCTCTGCAAGGTTCCTTCTATTTGGTCCGAAAAGTGTTCCTGAGGGGGTGAAGACATGAAAGCTAGGAAAGGGGTCTGTCAGGGCAGGAGGGGAGCTCTCCACACCAGCATGGCCTTCGTGCTGTGGGGTGGCCGGACGTCGAAGCAGCCTCGCGTGGGAAAGACTTAAATAAAGCAATGCTCACCCCTACGCCACATCCTCCAGCGGCTTTTTACAAGATCCCAGCTATTTCGTCACCTCTCCTATGACGAAAGGCTGCAAGAATTGGGCTTGTTCAGCCTGGAGAAGAGGAGGCTCTGGGGAGACCTTATTGCAGCTTTCCAGTATCTGAAGGGGCTATAAGGGTGCTGGGAGAGGACTTTTTACAAGGGCCTGTAGTGATAGGACAAGGGGTAATGGGTATAAATTGAAATCAAGGAGGTTTAGATTAGATATCAGGAAGAAATTCTTCCCGCAGAGGGTGGGGAGGCACTGGCACAGGTTGCCCAGAGAAGCTGTGGATGCCCCATCCCTGGAAGTGTCCAAGGCCAGGCTGGATGAGGCTGGGAGCAACCTGGTCTAGTGGAAGGTGTCCCTGCCCATGGCAGGGGGGTTGGAACTAGCTGGGCTTTAAGGTCCCTTCCAACCCAAACGATTCTGAGATTCTATGATTCTATTTCAGCCTAGGGATCTCCGGAGAGGAGGACAGCTTTGCGTTTGGCAGATTTTACACAAGCCAGATGTTCAAGTACGTAAAAGTCGATGAAACGAGCAACTGAGTTTATAGTCTCACGATAATTTGTGAGGTCGTAAAAAACCAGCACCGGGAGTGCTCCACCAAGAAAACGGCCAAGATGCCCCCCAAGCACTTCAAAGGCTCGTTAGCACTTGGTACATCAAAGGGAAACGGTACCTGTAACTGGTCGGCCTGGTACCTCCTCCCCGCGTAGGCGTTCAGGTGGTCCGACAGGACAGACACGAAGCGCCTGATGTCCGTCTGCAAGTACTTCCTGGCCATCTGCTCCAGGGGGATGAAGATGGGGATGGAGTGGCGGTAAATCTGCATCTGTGGCTTGATGAGCAGGTCCAGGTAGTAGGAATCCAAGTAGGTGCCCTCGTAAGCCGTGCTGATGCAGAAACACACTCCTTGCTTGGTCAGCTTCCCGCTGATCCCTTGGGCCCGGAGAGAGGGTTTACTCAGCGGGACCCTACCCCATCACCGCAGGGCAGCCGTGCTGAGGCCACACAGACTGCAAGAGGGGCCGCGGCCTCTTCCTACGCTGGCTCAGGGAGCTCCCCGGGAGGATTAGAGACTCGCAGGAGCTTAGGGACATCAAACACGGCAACTTTTTAACATGGGACCTCAAACAAATTCAAGCAGCTTAATGGGAGCTGAATTTCCCAACGACTGCGTTCTGCTGCCACTTCCAAACACAGTTCTAGCTCCAGCGTGCCCTGGGTGGAGGAAGGTAGAGCCTCCCTGCCCCAAGGAGAGCAGCAGGAGTGCTCTGGGTGGGCTCAGCCCGCTTGCACCAAGGCAGGGCTCACATTCCCAGGCTGTCCGGAATGGAGAGCGGAAGTGATTTGCATTGGAAAGTGAAAAAAGTACAATCAAAAGCTCGGGAATGGATCAGAAGAGGGTGTTGACCTCACAGACTTGCTTGGAAGACCCAAAACACTGGACATCTCCAAGGAGACTTTATTGCAGCCTTCCAGTACCTGAAGGGGGCTACAAGGAAGCTGGGGGGGACTTTTTACAAGAGCAGGGAGTGACAGGACAAGGGGTAACGGGTTTAAACAGAAAGAGGGAGATGGAGATTGGACATGAGGAAGGAATTGTTCCCGCAGAGGGTGGGGAGGCCTGGGACAGGTTGCCCA
>NW_010238662.1:0-1270 GCF_000690775.1 Eurypyga helias | reverse complement strand
GGTTGGAACTAGATGATCTTTAAGGTCCCTTCCCACCCAAACCATTCCATGATTCTATGACATTTAACTGCCTAATTCCAAAGATTTCATTCATAAGGTTTTCCAGAATCTAGGCCTTAGTTTAAGTGACGCAATTCAGTAAGTAACAGTTTCTGCAGCATCCCAGCGGCCTCATGTGAAAGGCAGGGAATCACAAGGTCACTGCTCTTCCAGATTTTTCAGACCCCAAAAGCTCCAACCACAACATCAACGTTAACCGGGAAGTTACGCCTCACACGAGGTCACTTTCCGAGATTCAGCGCCCCAGACGCCCCGTTGGCGGAAGGCACGCAACCCTTGCGACGTTACCTGTGAGGTGAAAGATCTGCAGCATGGCCTTAACGCTTTGTATCTTCCTCTCTAAACCCTCCTGAGCGCTGGGCTGCGCCTTATCCGACACGACTCCGTCTTTCCCAAGTTGCTACGAAAGCCGGAAGAGAAGAGAGGTCAGAAACGGCGGATGCAAACGGGTCACCTGCAGGGAAGACAGTCAGGCTACAGGGAAATAATAACCCGGCTCTGAGAAAAGCGAGATGGCATCTGAAGCAGAAGAGGGGAGAAATGAAGCAGAAGAGGGGAGAAAAAGCTCAAGAGCTCAGAAGTGGCCAAACGACCTCCACGCAGGAGCAGCCAGCAGTTCTGGACTAGACGGTACTGAAAACAGGGGACACCAGGACCAGATGTCACTTCAGAAGGGAAAACAGGGAAATAAGAGTTGACTCTATATGAATAAACGCAATAAACGCACCCTCTGAGAGCAGGAGCACAGTCAGCTCACTGCCAGATCTCTGCAGCAAGCCCTTTCTCACCCCCTTTTCCTGCAGATCCACTTTAGCCCGCAGCTCATCCCTCTGGAGTCTCAGCTCCTGCACTCTTGCTTTCAGCCTGGCCAGCTTCTCCTCCTGCTGCTGTGCTTCCTCTTGCTTCAAGGCTGCCTCATAAGCCCGCGCCTCCAGCATTTCCAGGTGAGCAAACACCCCTGCAAGGAAAACCCAGGCCGCAGTGATGAGTGGAACGCGCTGTGGTACGCGAAGTGGGTCCGGAGCAGACGCAGAGAGGAAGCGCTTGTGACAGCTTTTCAAAGGGGCAGAGAACAGGCTGACACCCGGGGAAGAGGCTGTCGGGAGTTTTAAACAGCATGGCTGAGCGCCAGCAGAGCCCAAACACCGGCGTGCCCCACACCAGCTGGCTAAGCTGCGGGAAAGCGGAGCAGCCCTGAGGAGAAGGGTTT
>NW_010238661.1:0-576 GCF_000690775.1 Eurypyga helias | reverse complement strand
ATCCACCCCACAGGGAAATGAGGTGTCCCACAGATCCACCGCACACCCCACGGATCCACCCCATGCCCCACAGCGGGAATGAGGTGCCCCACAGATCAGCCCCACACTCCACGGGTACACCACACACCCCACGGATCCACTGCACGCCCCACAGGGGAATGAGTTGCCCCCTGGATCCACCACATGCCCCACGGGTACACCACACGCCCCACAGATCCATCCCGTGCCCCACAGGGGAATGAGGAGCCCCACAGATCCGCCACACGCCGCCGTTATGGCCCCCAGGGGAGCCCCACGCCCCACAGATGTCATGCACCCACGGATACACAGCGTGCCCCATGGAGACACCATACACCCCACGGATGTGCCACGCGCCCCACGGATACCCCACACGCCCCACAGGGGAACGACATCCCCCACGGACACACCACGCACCCCACGGATGTGGCAGGTGCCCCACAGATCCACCATGTGCCCCACAGGGGAGCCCCACGCCCCACAGATGTCATGCACCCACGGATACACAGCGTGCCCCATGGAGACACCATACACCCCACGGATGTGCCACGCGCCCCA
>NW_010238660.1:0-4093 GCF_000690775.1 Eurypyga helias | reverse complement strand
CGGGGCCTGGGCTGAGGGGCCTGCGGGGCCTGTAGGGCCTGGTCTGAGCGGCCTGCAGGGCCTGTAGGGCCTGGTCTGAGGGGCTGGCGGGACCTGCGGGGCCTGAGCTGAGCGGCCTGTGCTGCTCTTCCCAGGCACAGGGGCTGCTGTTCCTGTGGGAAAAAGAAGCACGTGGCCCTGCCATGGAGAAATTTTGCAAGAAAATCTAATTACAGCAGAAGGAATGTGAGAGGAATCTGCACATGGCTGAGGAAAGCAGTTAGATGCTTATAACCATGCAGGATACCTGTAATTTGTGCCAATAAAAGGCTTTACATCTCTGAACGTTTTTATGCATTCACTCTGTTCCCCCATGACAGCTGGATACCTTTTCCTGAGAAATGCTAAGAATTTTTTAAGATGGATGAGGAATAATTGCTGTATCTCCTCATTTGTAAAACTAAGCTCCGTTACTGACTCAAGACCAATTCTACCGAGTGAGAAACAAAAAGTTAGAAGAATTCAGGACTAATTGCTCATCCAGCACAAACTGACAAATGGGCTTGATTTCAGACACTTTATTATACACGGGATCTGGTCCACAGAAACCTTTCAGGCTTGGTATCTGAGGATCCATGTGATTAAACCACTGTTCCAGTGTGAAATTTTCGTTAAGCATGTCTTTTTTGTCATGGTCACAGTAAGTGTCTATTATTGCCCCTGTCCATGGCTTTGTCTGAAGTCTGTCCTCCAGCAAAGACCAGGACAGTTGTGGGACAAGAAAAGTAGTTTTTTCCTCTGACAAGAAAAGCAAATTTTAATGGTTTCACAAGTAAACTACTTTTCCTCTGGAGAAGTTGATGAAAATTATGCAGAGATCTGAAATTATTCCACTGTACATGGATAAGTGGGCAGTGTTCAGGAATAGAAGTCAAATGTATAATGCCAACACTTCATTATCAAATGAGTTTGTAACTTACCGTAGGGTTGTTATCTCCTTATGCATTGGCATGAGGAATTTGAGAAGACAGAACAGATGAAAGTGCTGACTGATGGACAGATGAAACTAGGAGGATTGCACTGCAGGGTCTGAAAAGGCTATGCTGTCAGTCTCAAATGTGACTTTCAAGCTTTTGAGTTTCTAAAGGTACATTTCCAGAAACATCCCAACTTAAACAAACCAAGAGATGCCTGACTAACTTTGAAAAGTTATTTCAGTGTCTCCTACACTTGGTAACATCATCAGCTCTTCATTCATATTCCTTCGATATTAATGCTAAAGACTAACGGTGATTAATTTTAAACAAGTTCATTATAAATAGTATTTCATGTATGAATAAGGTGAAAACCAGAGCCTGGAAAATGAAAATTGTTGTAAGGAGAGAAAAAAACAAGGAGAAGAAGGATGTAAAGCAACAAGGAAGTAGATGAGGAAAAAAGCCAAAAGACGACGCACGGGAGATCAAAGGATGGAAATAGATCAAAGGATGAAAGCCAACTGTATCCTGGGCTGTATCCAGAGAAGTGTGGCCAGCAGGTCGAGGGAGGGGATTCTCCCCCTCTACTCTGATCTCTTGAGACCCCACATGGAGTACTGCGTCCAGCTGTGGAGCCCTCAACATAAGAAGGATATTGACTGGTTGGAGCAAGTCCAGAGGAGGCCACGGAGATGCTCAGAGGGCTGGAGCACCTCTGCTATGGGGACAGGCTGAGAGAGTTGGGCTTGTTCAGCCTGGAGAAGGCTCCAGGGAGAGCTTATAGCACCTTCCAGTACCTGAAGGGGCCCAGAAAGAAGCTGGGGAGGGGACTTTTTACAAGGGCCTGTAGTGACAGGACAAGGGGTAATGGGTTTAAAGTGAAAGTGGGGAGATTTAGATTAGATATCAGGAAGAAATTCTTCACGGAGAGGGTGGTGAGGCACTGGGACAGGTTACCCAGAGAAGCTGTGGATGCCCCATCCCTGGACGTGTTCAAGGCCAGGCTGGATGAGGCTTTGAGCAACCTGGTCTAGTGGAAGGGGTCCCTGCCCATGGCAGGGGGGGTGGAACTAGATGGTCTTTAAGGGCCCTTCCAACCCAAACCATTCTGTGATTCTATGACATAGAATGAACCCCAGAGAAAATATTTTCTTAATGTGGCCCTGAATACCCCTTTTCATTTTGCATGTTGTCTGTGAGAAAAATTATGAGCACAGCTAATTGTATCATTGCCAGAGAAGGTAATATAGCATAATTTGAAGGCATGTAATACATAGTATGATACAACATATATACATGTAACAAACCATAGATAGATAGATAGATAGATAGATATAACAAAATATGTAATGTTGTTATAGTATTTTGAAATTGCTTACCATCCCACCCCACCCTTTAATCTCCCTGTAGTGCAGCCAAAGTCCACCTTACTTTCCCATCACTCTCTAGTATCTCAGGTGCCTGTTTGACTGCCACGGAGTGCCAGTCTTTCCCAGAAGGCATAGAATCCCTCTCGCACCCACTGTCATTCATGCCTACTTCTCTTTTTTTCTCTACTTTTTCTCCACAGCTCTCATACAGCAATGTATAAATGCTACATATTTATCTGATTATCAATGTTTGCTATAAAATATAATCACAGTTTAATAGCTTGCTGTTGAGGAAACAAGCAAGAAAATGAGATAATGAGGCACTTCCATCTATGTAAACATTTCAGAGGGGTTAAAAAGCAATTAAATGAGAGGTTCACCTTTCCTCCTTTCTGGACAGGTTGTAAAATCTTGCCATGGCAGTGCCGATAAAGATGATTATAAGGAGTTTTGAAATCTTCATTCAGATGTGATGCTGCCTGGAAGATGCTGGAGGGCAGGAGATTGGCATCTCTTAATATCAACCAGGCTGCCTGAGGAAGCTGCCGTTTCCTAGAAATGAAAGGTTCCGGTAAGCTCGTCATGCATGGAGCATTTTGGAGGCATTTTTTTCTCTCATGTTACATTTTGTTCCCACTACTAAGATTAACCAACATACTCTTTTAAGAAGATTACTTCAGGTAAACATTATGGTCACAAGCACATCGAGGCTTAGGCCGTGGTTAGTGCTATCCTGTACATGACAGCAGCCACCAGCTTCTGCACCCTCAGTCCCCATCCGAGACAACCACACGAATCCACCTGCAGACAGGTAAAGGCACCGAGCCTCAATTCAGAGCCAGGGAGAAAGGTGACTGTAACCGTCACTGCTGCCACTTGCTAAAACACTGTGAGAGCAGAGGAATGACAAAGGAAGGTAAATGATCGATGCCACTGTACATCTCTGCCTGTGCAGTGGCCCTGGAGAGGAACCGTGGCTTTCAACGCCTCCGAAAGCGCCCTTCATCCTGCTGGAAAGGATATGAGAGGAAGGTCCAGGGTTTTGCCTCGCTCAGACTCAGGCTGACGTGAGGGGAATCCTTTTTCATTTTAAGTGCCTGTGAAATCAGCAGGATGCTAAAGCATCCTGAGATGAGGGGAAGGCACTGCTAGAGCTTTGTAACTTTTGTCACAATTTATATTTAGGTCATCTGAGCCTCCCGTGTGCGAGCTGCCTCCACTGGCATTAGCTGCAGATACTGTGGTTCCCGTATGCTGGAATTAGATGGCATTTTCCTCTGCAGGAAAAGACAGCAGTCACTAAATCGTAGCAAACCGTCTCCTTCTTGCACCAGGAGCTCTAGGTGGGACAGATGCTTCCTGTACGTCTTTTGTAGTGTGTGTATATTAGAGAAAAAAAAAAAAAAAAAAGGTACAGAAACCCGTAACTGGGGAAAGATGGCAATCGGAAAATGAGGAGTGTGATGGAAAGGCCAGGAATAAAAGCAAGGCTGCAAAAGGTAAAGGACACGGCACATCCCTGAGCAAACACACGCATCCCGTATCACTCCTATGACAACAGGAAGAGCTGAACACCTAGTGCTGGAATGTTTTTCAACACCAGGCAATTGTGAGTGTGTGGTAATGCGCTCTGATTATGAAAACCCAGACAGGAGCTGCCACGCAGGAGCCGGGGCACTCCCGTTTACAGCGAATTGCCGTTTACCATCACTTGAGCTCCACTGTTAAACGCCACACGCGGGGGGAGCGGGTGCGAGCACCCACATC
>NW_010238659.1:36965-40106 GCF_000690775.1 Eurypyga helias | reverse complement strand
GCGGGGCTGAGGCTCGCAAAACGTACATCAGCTCCTTCTTCATGGTTTGGTGAATCTCAGCTTAGAACCTGTGTCTCGACCTTTGCCGGCCACAACAGGCTTTCCTTTTCAGCTGTGGAAGGACACATTAGTCCTTTTTTTGCTTAACCCTTTGAATATTCGGTAGGGGTTGATGCGTGGTTTCTTTCACCCCTCCCACTCTTATCTCAGGTGCTAACCTCATGGCCTCGGGGCTCCCAGATCCTCAGGAGCAAACGCTTCAGGGATTTTGTGGTGTTGCCGGGAGGAGTTTCACAGCTCGGGATCGGACAGCCCCTCCCAACACGGAGTGGCCAGCAACTGAATCTGCAGGCCAGGAGTAGGCAAGATGCAGGAGATTTAGGAAGGCGAGAACTGTGACAACACCCAGCCTTCTTTTCCAGATCTGGACGTGAGACCTTGCAAGGTGATTACTGTGAGTTACTTCACAGCACGAAAGGATGCAGCTGTGACACACCTCTCCTCGCTTTTTCTGGTTTTCCCTGTAGTGTGCTGTCAAACACTGGCACCTCCTGACCCTCCTTTCTCATTTCCTTCTTCCTGTGCCATTCTTCTACCTTTCTTTTGCCTTTCCCTTTCTCTTGAAACATTGCATAATTCCAGATGGGGTTTTTTTCAGACATGATTCCTGAGGCTCATGAATGGAGACCAGCAAAGATTGTCTCAATGAATATTGTTTCCAGAATAGACTGAGGAGGATATTAAGGAAATATGAAATTCTGTTTTTTCCCAGTGGAACACACTCAAGTAATGGTAGACAACAAATGGCAGGGTCTTCTCGTTCCATAAAAAGCTAACAGGCTCGGTGATATTTCCGTCTAAATGATTTCCAATATTTCTTCTGAAATCTCTGAAGCCATTAAAACATTTTAGGGTTGAAATCACATCAAGTATTTTTGTAAATGAAGCTGCTGTGATGTTAGTATAAACCATCTCTCAAACCACTAAGCTTTTATTCAAGAAAAAAAGCTTTTATAAATTTTAATTCAAAAGCACATATTTTTAGAAATATTTGCAGTCCATATCTGTGACTAGACCCTGCAGCTCTTAAAGACGCTAATAATTATTAATCCTGACTGTGCTAACTTTCCACACAGAGACTATATTTTATGGCTGAGTTACCAACCCTGGAAAAAAATGGGGGGACTGATGAAAGAAAGAGTTGAGACAACAGTGAGCACCACTTACAATTATTTATACTGACAACAAAAAGAACGTATACTCAGGCCAGCAAACAACTCCTTAGCATCAGCTTATTCATCCGAATAGTTGGGTCAGGACTATGTTGTACCAGAAACTGTACAAACACAGAATGAAAGCACTCCAGACCACAGCAATGAACAGAGCAAGCAGACAGGGCTCTTTCCACTTCTCCCACTTAATCCCTTCTTTCAGGAGTTGCCAGCTCTTGACAGTTTAAACAAGTGAAATTAAATAAAGAAATCAATTGTTGCATTACCTGCGTAAGAGTGACAGGAAAAGACTTTCAGCGTGATCATGCAGTAGATGAGGCTTTTTTAATTTGATGGTGCAATTAAACCGCCAGGTCTTGGTTCAGCTCTTAGCTCCTTCAGGCCTGTCTGTCACTGCAAAGGGCTTGCAAAGTGCACTAACTGTGATCAGGGGGATCTGCCCAATGGGGCAGAGGGGGATTATCAGGGAGCAGAAAGTGAGGAGGGCCAATAAGCACCTGTCGCTTAGCTCCATCCAGTTTGGTCTACTGGGTACTGGTGCATGGGGGAGGTTAGGAGAAGGGACACAGACCCTCCACAGACTCCCTTCTAAGCACCAAAGAGGGAAACTGGCTTCATCCTAAACTATCCCAGGCAAAACCTCAGAGAGAAGGATGAGAATGTCACTGTGTTCCCAGCCCTCCACAGGTGGGAGCATTGAGAAGCAAGGTGCTGCTTCCCAGCTGGGTATCTCTGGAACACTGCCACTGGCTGTGTCATCCTTGGAGATGCCTCTGGAGCCCCCACTGTCCTCCTAGGCTGTGGGAGCGAGTGAGTTCACCTCTCTTAGGCCAAGCCCCAATGAGAAGCACAAAGCAGGGAATAGGTGCTTTGCAGGGCTTTTCTAGCTCCCTGGGGTGTTTTTCATTTGGGACCTGCTCTAGCAGGTAGGAGGGCTGGATACATCATTAACATTTAGCAACACTCCCTCTCCCCTCACCAGAAAAACCCACCAATTTCCTTCAAAAAGCCAGATGCCCCATGTCTGTGAGTAGGTAATTGTAAGTGGCATGTGCAGAAGTAAGTAAGGGTAATACTTGAAGAGAGAGAACACATGGTAGTTTTTCATTATCTGGTTCTGGTCCAGATAAAGGCTGTGTGTGCTTTGGCAGAGTTTTCTGTGAGATTTTGTGTTGCACACAATACAGATAAAGCCCATGCATGGGTAGCACGTGTGTTAAGAACAAGAAGGACCACAGGGAAATCATTCCTGCCAATGTCATTTTCAGTGCACTGAGCAGGGGCTTAGGCAGCCTGAGTTCCTGTGGACTCTCAGGCCCCATCCCTCTGTTTTTTCACACCTGCCATGCCTGAAACCTGTTTTGTGTTGAACATCCCGTAGAGATTACTTGGGAGCCATGGGGCTGCTAGAGGACGAGGGTCATAGCAGCAGCCTTGGGGGCTGGAAGTGCACCTGAGTGCAGGTGGTCGGGGGCTACACTCACAGGCACGTTGCGCCGGCCTTAGTCCCATCTGCGGCCCATACCCTGCTTGGAAGTGTGGAAGGGAGGGAGATCAGACATCCCGTCTGCTGCTGTATTTGGCAGCAATTTTTTGCTTAGCTGCAGCCGTACAGGAGCACACAAGAGGCCACATGTATCTTGGATGGAAGTCTAGGTCTTCCTCTAGCTGGGATGGGCATCTGTGGCTCCACAGCTAGCAGCTGCCCAGCAGGACAATGGATGGAAAAGGCTGAGGCTAGCTCACATTTTACACAATGACCATGTCCCACCTTCCCCCAGCACACCCAAAATCTGAGATGCTACCAGTCCCACCAGGCTCATAGCTCCAGGGAAGCCCCTGAATCCACAACAATCTTCACCTGGTTTGCTGGAGGAGTGGAAACAACCCTGCAAACAAAATCCTTGAA
>NW_010238659.1:32641-36934 GCF_000690775.1 Eurypyga helias | reverse complement strand
AAACAAACCCACTCTACCAAAATTTTATAAACAGAATAATTCTGCTTTTGCCAAAACAAAACAAAAAGTTGAAACGTTCCTTCCATAATAAATGTCAGTGCTTTCCTATGCCTTATTTTATCCATTCTAGAAACATCACTTAACTGGGAAAAAAAACCCAGAAAACCACCCGTATTTTTACTGAAAAGTATCTTTGGCTTGTGGGAAGTGGTGTTCACAGCACCTGCCTATGCCTGACCAGAGAGAGCACTATGATGCCCCCGCCCCCTCCCAAACCCTCCCTGCCTTTGTGGGGTCTCACACAGAGAGGGGCTGAGAGGGGTCAGGGCTGTGCGGCTGGGAGTATCTGTCCGCAGGAGCCTGGGGTGCACTTTGCCTGTGGAGGACACTTTGAAGTGCTGATCATTGCCAAGCAGCTGCAGTTGCCAATGCTGAGCAGCAACATAAAGGAATTAAGCAAAACCCCATTTTAAAAGCACTGGACCTTTGCTGCCCTGAATACTCTGCAAACCATTGTGAAAAGCAGGGGTGACACACTGCGCTGGTGTGAATGACCCCACACAGTGGACGTGGCAGCTGGGCGTCAGATTAACCCTCCCCACTAGCAAGCTCGTAAAGGCCCAGCTTTTTCTCTCCGTGCATCTACAGTTCTGACTTGCTTTTAGGGATGCAGTGGTTTCAGCATGTGTGCGCATGGTCTCTCTTTCCTCAGTGTAGCACACCACTAGCAAACCACACCACATGGCTTGTTTTTGAGCACCATCTGCCAAGGCTGGATGTCACACAAATGCAAAAGAAGACAAGAGTGTTTTTTCTGTCCTGGTTCAGGACTCACTTCAGTGGCAGTCTGGAGGTAGTACCACATCCTTGCCTGTCAGTCCAAAGTGAAATGAAATGATGCAGTGTGCGGCAGAGTTTCCGACATCTGAGTTTCCAGTGCTGGCAGGTACGTGCTGCTTGGGTCTCACCACTAGGCCTACAGATATTTGAGGCACAACAGTGTTCTGGATTTGTGCATGAATGCACAGGAATGCAACTCCAGAAATCATTTACTAGGTGAAATGTAGCACTCGTCTTTCCCCTTTATCTTTAAAGGAGCAGTGTCAAAATACTATACTCTCCAAGGTTTGATCAGCTCTAATAAGACTGGTCAAAAAGAAGACTGAGAGCTCCCGGGCCTTCATTTTAGCCCTGAGCTGGGTGAAGAGGCCACCACAGTTTAAACCAAATCAACAGCATCATGCAGTTTTATTACCAAGCTTAGTCTCTGCAAAAAGTTCTACTTGGACACGATGTCTGTCGTGAGTTATCTGAGAGATTAATGTAACATTTCTTTAATGGGTATGTGCATACAGCAACTGGGGTCTAGAACTATATTGGGGAATCATGCTAAAACCTAAGATTATCACCAGTGGTCTATTTGGACACCTGTGCTGGGGAAGATGAGCACGTCCACATGCCAACTCATGAGAGGAGGAGTTGGCTTGGACAAGTGTCTGACAGGAGACCTGTCTCACACACCAGGGCAGGCAGAAAACCTTTCACAGCACTCCGACAGCAAAGCTGAGACCCATAGTAAACGACAAGCAACAGCTGTAGGAAGAAAGCAAGGAGATTGCTTGGCAATCTCTCAACTCTTGCTGGAGCAAGGGATTAGCTAAATGAACTCCCAAAGTTAGATTTGGTTGCCGTGGCTCTAAATGTGTGCATGTTGACCCCAGCTAACAGCAGAATTGGGAAATTAATGGCCCCAGTATTCATTCCTCTGATGCATGGCTCCTTGGAGGAGCTCCTTCCTCATGGTGGGTTTTGGCTCAATAGCAGGAGATAGATAGGACCTGAGGGACACTTTGAAGGACCTCTGCATTTTACATACCAGACATTTGGGGTTTTCTTTCTATCTTTGTACACTGCAAACGCTCAAATTAAAATGTGCTCTGTGCCAGAATTAGGCTAGCAAGGGCTGCTCCTATGCACAGGCAGATTTATTTACTTTGTATAAATGATGATTTGATTTCTGTGACGATGATTTGATTTCATCAAATTCATTAGTCAATTTTCCTCTTAGAATGGGGTTTCTCAAGCTTCATCTTACTTTCAGATTCACAACGGATTTTTAACTTAGAGGCATGGTACCTTTTTTCCAGAAATGTGATTAGGCTATGGAGATCCTTGAATGTTACAGTGCAAGTGAAAAAACTTGATAGGTATTTTGTTGAGAAGGGCGATCAAGTTATCTTCTCCTGGTTTTCTCATCTGCTGACTGACTTACAAATAAAGGCCCATCTGATGGTTATTTAGTGACAACTCTGAACACTAAAGGTCTCCTCTTGACCAGTGATCAAGCTAAAGAAGGGAACTGGTCCTTCGTTCCTGTTTCGCAGATATTACCATGAGATTGTTTTGCAGAGACTGGGGAAAGTTTTAGCTGCTCTTGAAACACGTCTTGCTGATTAATCTGTGATTTATAGTGCTGGAGGTGGGTGTAGATTCCCTCTCATAACTCAGATATTGTTTGTCCTGAAGCGTCTGATACTGGCTGCGGTATCGCTAGGAAACTGGACAAGCTGAACGGCATGCCAGGTCTAACAGCGCTATGTTTATGTTTCAACAAACTCGTGGCTACCAGTGGAACTTTTCAGCCTTCAGATATACCTCCTAACCACACAACCTGGCACAAGCAGTAAGTACGAATTCCTGCATAAACTAAGCTGACCTACCATTTTATTTTTGCCAGGCAGAGGCTTCATCTGGCAAAACATCGCCTGGCAGTTGTTGTATAGACACAGGTACCCTCTCACTGTTTCAGACCATCCCTGACCATAGGAAGAATCCCTGTTTTTTATTGCATGCTGTTCAATTCTCCTTTCTGGATGCAGGGAGTGCACTTCAGTATTTTACTGATGCAGAGCGCTGCTGAGGATTCAGAAAAAATGTGTTAATCCCCAAAGCATTTCTTGGGTTTGGGCAGTTTACTGCCCTCCTTCCAAGAGTGGCAATGAGCAGCCCCCCTGGTGGCACGTGCTGGCGTGACCCAGCTCTTCTGAGTGGTCCCCGCAGTGCCCCCCTGCAGCCGTGCCTGCGGACCTGTGAGCCACGCCAACACCTTCGCCGCCGCTCCTTCCTACCCTGGACTGTCCTACTCAACCTACTTGTAGCGTCACAGAGGTTGACCCTACTGTCTTGGGGGTCTTGGGCTAGGGGTGAGTTACAGCAGCACTGTGGAGAGCAGAGGTGGGAACTGTTTAAATGCGAGCTGCTAAAGCTAAACAGGGGATTAAAAACACAGTGGTTTTGCAGCCACAGATGCTGTGCATCAAATGTTTTTCCTTACCAGGCTGTGGGGATGATCATCAGTGAGGGAAGGCTTTAGCTGGCCTTTCTAGGAAGATTGCCTTTGGTAGTGAAACACTCTGGGTGCTGGGACGGCAGCTGGTGCTGCAGGGTCAGCGCCTTGGCGATGGTGCCTGGCTTGTGAGCAGGATCCTGGGAACTGCAAGGCCATTGGTGAGTGCATTTGGGTGCCTCCTCCATCCGTCGGCAATAGAGAAGGTATCAGCAAAACAAAACCAGCAGAAATAACAGGACATTCTGCCTTTGCCGTTTGTTTCCTCAAACTGTGCCCGTCTGTGACTGCGTTTCTAAGCTGAATAACTTCCATCCACAGCATCCCGTTTCTGCACAGGCCATGGAACCAGTGGTCACTCTTGGCACTTGTTACCTCAGGAGGCACGCGAGGCCATGCCGCTGCTCCCGGCCAGCCTGGATCCCGCACTGGAAGTGACGGTCCTAACACTTAGCCTGCCTCCTTCAAAAGAGCGATTGGAAAGCACAGTGTGCCTTTTGTTTGATGCTTTTGCAGTTCCCCGGTTCTTGACAGAAACCAGCAAAATCCAGACTGTCAGCATCAACAAAAAAAACCCCAAACAAACAAACAAACATAAACCCCCCCAAAAAATCCTCCCCAAAATCCTCACAATGCCCCCAAAACTTAAGAATATTTTTATTAGAAAAATAAGTTTTCCCTTTTTTTTTTTTTTTAAATATTTAGTGATTACTTTTTGCCTGGCAGCTTCCATTAACGGACAGCAGCCCTCAGCTTGGTGCTGAGCGGTCTAGAAAGTAAGATGCATTCAGCACTTTAACCTGCCTTTGGTTCCATTTCCATGGTACTACTTCCTTTGTTCCCCAAAACGTGTTCAGTTTTCAATCCTTTGCTCTCTGATTGCTTACGTATTTCTTTAGGGATGGATTTCTTTCTCCATTGCAGCCTTTGTGGAAGGCTGCAGCAGG
>NW_010238659.1:23124-32623 GCF_000690775.1 Eurypyga helias | reverse complement strand
CTACAATTGAGCTGAGCAATCCTTTCTACACAGCCATGGAGGACTGGTTTCATTGTCTTTAATCAGCAACAGATTACAAGAGTTTTGTTCCTCCTAATTTAATAATGGTTGAAGTCTGTTACTGAAGCCAAACTCTTCCAAATATTTTAGACACTGTTGATTAAATATTATTCTCCCAATGTTAAAAGCTGGCAGTATGAAGTTACAGTGAAAATGGCATCCTTCCAGGCCCCTGAGAAGTCTCTGAGGAGGCAAGCAGTATCATCTTAATTTTTGTAAAGCTGTTCTCCCTCCCCTTCCCTTTCCCCTCCCTCAAAGGTTTAGGTTTGAGCCGAGGATTTTATACCTTAACTCAAAAGAACGAACACACTCCTTTGGGAACACTTCCAACCTTTCTTTGATACCTGAGAAGGGATTGTTAATTTCTCTTAAATGTGACCTGCAAACAAAGGAAAGGATATGCTTTTGCCATCTACTTCCTCTCTTCACTGTTTATTAAGTCCACAAACACTTGTTTGCTTGAGGTTTTGAGGTAGCTGTCTGGCACTTTCAAGTTCTAGATGTTGCCAAGCTTGCTTTTTCTTTTTTCTTTTTTTTTCTTCCCCCCACCCCCCACCCCACCCCGGAGCTCTCCCTGGGGAACAGAAATTCAAACATTCAGATTTGGGAAAGTCAGAAATGAGTGATAGGAAATGTCCCCTTCTTCTTGTTTTACACGTGTCTGTTGAACAATGTAAAACAGTCTTCCTGCCATCTCCCACCAACTACCTGTCCCTTTGGTTATTAGAGCTTCACTTTTGCTGTCATTTGGGTTTCACTAGTCCTAGTAGGCATCCAAACCATGTTTTGAAATATTCCATGAATACAAGCAGCTAGGGAAAACGGGATTCCTGTAAAAACAAATAGTTCTAAAAGAAGTATTTGATACACAGATAGACAGACATATGAAATCAATTTACAGCATAGGGAAAAAAGTGTGTAATGATTTAGTGCATTCACATTTGCATCTAGGTACCTTTTCACTCCGTACATATGAGATTTAAACAGGTACATACCAATTTTCTCTCAAGAAGGTAGATAGCTTATAAATACTGCATCTGGGTAGCAATTGGGACTAAATCCACACTCAGCTCTTCACACCACAGCATATGTGGGCTAAGTTCATTAAGGGAAATTAAAAAAAAAAAAAAAGGAATTCAACTTTGCACTTTTTTTTCCTAAAGGGAAACTTTTGCTTTGAAGGGTATAAAGCAGCAGATTGCTTAAGCAGAACAAAATGTTAAAACTTTCAAGGCTCTCTACAGTAATCCTAGAAAAAATACTATTGAGAGTCTTCAGGGTTTGAGGTTGGTTGTTTTGATCAGCTAAACATTTAGTTTGATATTTTCAGGATTTTTTTACAGACTAATATTGAGTGACTACATTGTTTGCAAAAAACTTCATCAAGGTTAGTTTTTTAATTCTTGAATGCTTGGAAAACAGTCAGAGTTTGAATAAAAATGCTTCACTTAAACAAATCCCTCACTGAGGACATAAGGAGTCATAGAAATGTATTCAATTCACCATGTCAAGCACCCAATCAGCGCCAGATTTTACTGTTACCTCCCCAAACACTAATTGAGCTCTACTGTGAGTGTGCATTGCCTTTATTCATGTAATAAAAAAGGACTTTTCCCACAGAGGCCCCTTCTCTTTTCAGTGCACTGATTAGACCAGAGCATTACCCAACCTGAGATGACCTACCAAGACCTGTTGGTTCTTTTTTAATCACTCTTTTTAACTGGTTTGGAAGATGGTCAAAACATAGTCAGCTGAGCTAATCCCCGAATTACCCCATTCCCAAATTCAGCACTAATGGCAACACCTTACTCATGGCAGCTCCTTGTACATGTTTTTGTATACCAGAAGGCAGCGGCACTGGACAGTGCAGTAGAACACAGTACCATGTTACCAGCTGCTTCATTGTCATAACAAGCATTGCTTGAGAGATTATAACACCTTGAAGGGTCCTACCTGACCTTTCTGCAAAGCTTTAATTCAAATTGAAATATTTGAGGTGATGATACTTCGAACAGACAAAAAGAAAAAAAAAAAAGGAATTGAAGCATTTCCTTTCATTTTTCCAAGCTTTCCCATTGGTGGGAAAGGAAGCATTCAACTTCCAGAGAGAGGTCGTGTAACCCAGACCTACCAGTTGTATGCGACAACACCGCATTTCTCTTTACCTGGCACAAGTGTGGCTAGCGCTACTCAGAGTCATGCCTGTTCAGTCCATCATGTGCTGAAGCCCTGAATGCGTGATTTTTTCCATGCAGCAACACAGAATCACAGAATTGCTGAGGTTGGAAAAGACCTATAAAATCACCTGGTCCAACCGTGAACCCAACACTACCCAGATGGGGGTGTCATTCAACGATCTGGCATGTTTCTACTCTACATCTACACACCAGAGGAAGAATGGAGGGGTCTACTGCCACTGAGCTTTTTACTGCCATTTTTCATGGTCACTAAACAAAAAGAGGAAGTTAGGAAGCAAGTTGTTGCCTGTTACCCCTGCCACAGACATAATCTACCCCAATACCTCCCCTGCCCACTGAATGATGCTTCTACAAGGAAATTTTCTTTCCATATGTATTCTAGTGAGGTGTAACACAAAGGCAATTCTGAACATCCTGTGAGAGAGTCACTTTATTGCAAAATGGGTATCATCAAGTAGAAAATTTACATTTCACAGAGTTCAGCTCTTGAAAGAAATGTACAAACCATGTTTCATCTGTAGAATGGACAACATGAAACTGAGGGCAAGACTGGCCAACTGGCTGAGGGGTGCTCAGCTTGTAAAATATGAGTGAAGAGTCCTTCAATATTTATATTATCCAGAGTATTGTTTCAGTCAAGTACCACACAACATGAAACACTTCACTACCTTTACCTAGTATATTTTACACCTGTAGGGTTTTTTTTGTTTACCTGAGGTTTCTGTTATTTAGGCCGTAAAGGATAAGGATCTTGTAAACAATGAGGCTGTATTATGGGGTTGATAGATGACAGTATTCTGACCTTTCTCCTGAACAGGTTGTTAAAAATAACAGATAAGGGCTAGGTTTTGATAGGCAGAGATCTCATCGCTTCAAAGCTTTGGGAAATTAATCATCTTTTCAATTTAGAACTGTTTTGAAGCAACTTGAATACAGAGAAGCCACTCTGTGGAGGCATCTTTTGCTTTGAGATTTTTATACCATTTGCTTATGTACTTTTGATGCATTTTGATTGAATCACTCCTGATTATTGCATTTAACAATACTATGAATGAGAAGGGAAATGTTTTCTTACACTCTAATTGCTGTGTAAGTACAGGGTTTACTTCACCTATTTCTGCATCTCATCTTGTTTGATCAACCCCGTGAATCTTCTACATAGCATATTCAAAATCCGACTCGCCCACTTATCAATGAATTGCTGGCAAAGTTCCTACTATCAAATGGCACGTCTGCAAATGATGACAAGAAGTCAAAATTTTTCCACTAAAAGCAGCAGTTTCAATCTCCCTTATACTTAGGGGGCAAAAAGGTTTTGCATTCACAAACATATGGCGTCAGCTCTAAGAAAGTTCACTGTAATTTTCTAAAATGAAATACGAAGGAAAAAATTTCACTGTTGCATTTAATCTTAACATTAAATTCTGTGTTTGGGCAGATGGGATTGGTTATTTTATTCAGCATTAAAATATAATTTCCATGACCCTGAAAAGGTGGAGGGAAGGAAGTGATATTGGGAGACGCTTTCATGGGTCTTTGTTTTAAAATACAAACATTACATGGCAAGCATGGCCACAGTACAAATCATGGCTCTGCCACTGCCTCACTAAATGAGTTCCAAAGTCCTAATCTCTCTCCCTCTCTATCAACATCCTCACCTGAAAAACTGTAATAGTATTTCCTTACTTCAGAGAAGTGCTGTAAAGCTTATTTAGTAAAATATTTGCTCAGGGCTCAGAAAATACTAAGCTTTAGATATTATAAATTATGTGCTAATTTCTCTTAAGCTGCAGTAAAGCCTGAGTGAAGTACTTTGTAGGAAATTCTCACTGTGCACTTCTGTAGTTAATTTTGGACAAGGTTATCTACATAAGAGCACTGTATAGTAAAAGAATCACTTGCAGCTTAGCATGTTCTTTTTAAAGAATTACTTGTTAGCTCTGCTATACCTAACACTGATTATTAAGAAATCTAACTGCATGTCAAGTAGTAGTCCCTATACTTAGAAAAAAAAATCTGGATCTATAAGAATCTGCATTTAAAAGATCTGTAAGAATTATTTATTGCTATTTCTTGCTTTCCAGGCTTTGGTTGAGAGAAATTGTGCAGAACTCTCCCTGCAGTTAAGGACTGTGATAGAAACTGGTGACAGAAACTGACTGAGGAAACTGTTTTTTCCTACAGCTCTAGCTCGGCAAACACTGAGCAGGGGACCATGTCCCTCCTCATTAAGGCAGCATTTAAGCATGTGATTAACCTGCAGAACGTGTTCCATTCCCAAAAGCACATGGATAAATGCTGTCTTGGAAAAGGACCATGAATAGACATAATTTGTCATTGTCCCTTAGGCACGTTGTTTGGATTCATGTAACACGTCAACCAAACCACAGTTCTGTGTCTGTCGGTGAGTGGTGACTGACCTCATGCTACTGACCACTCTAATGATCCACCCCTCCGCATTATTTGATTATTGTACAATATATGCAAAGTATCTAAGAAGCATCCCCCTCCTTCCCAAGCCCTCATGAGATGTGGTTGATTAGGAGTCATCTCCCAGTTTTCATTCAGTGATCTTGCGTAAATGCTTTTCTGCATGCGGTCCAGAAAGCTGTCTTGCGAGAGATTTCTGATGTCATAGATGTTGAATACCTCATCACTTCTGGCTTGCAGCTTCCTTGGCCAAAGCAGCTAGTTCTTAGGTGCTTTGTGAAGAAGTCTGGGCATCATATTTCCTAAAACTGTGGTTACGAAAAGATTCCCTGCAATAAAATGGATCCATAAATAAAACTGGCAAACGAAAAGGAAACCGAGAAATACCTGCCTTGGGAAAAGGAGCAGCTGACAAATCATCAGCTGAAACACATTACATGTTGGCAGGTCAGAAGCACATTCCTTCATCTATTCCCACCCCACACTGGGTACAGTGGCTGTGTGAAGAAGCAGGTATTCATAAGTAAAGAGCACAGGTTGAGACCCCTCTGAATCAGTTTTGGGACTAAACCAGATTATGTCCTGGGAGTGAAAGGATAACTCTTACTCCATGCTGGCTAACACCACAGGGTGCCATGCATTCAAAACAAACACATGCGTATTCTGTCTCCTTCCTGGCTTCAAATGTTAAAGAAATGGCAGGATGCTTCTAATATCTTTTCATGAGGGGGACAGGGGGAATTCTTCTCTAATGATGCATTAAAATGTCATTAAGTCCCTTACTCCAGGAATGAGCAACTTGAAAAACACAGTTAATACCACATTCAAGTCCAGTGGAAGTCAGCAGACTTCTTTAATCACGTACAAACTTGGCAGTATATATCATGGCCTGTTTTTAGCTGCCAGTAAAGCCGTGCCTTCTTCCTTGCAAAACTGGCATCTTTTTGTACAGCTACAACAGATAGCCCTGCCCTAACTGTACCTTGTGCTATGGACTTTCACTACAGGTTTGTACAGCTCTGGAATCTTCCTCTCAATCATGGGCCTGAGGTTCTCCTTCAGCTTCCCGTAGTTCTTTCTGAGCTCTAGCTGATATTCCCGCTGGTCAGCAGTAATAAGGCGCTTGTTTTTCTCCACTGCTTCACCACACCTAGGCAAAAGGAAATTAAAAAAGTATTGACCTGTATCATCTACTTCTGTTAAACTCATTAACTTTGTGTTAGGTAGTCTGAATGGCCAAGGATCCAGCTCTGCTGGGCTAGGCATTTCTTTGGTAACTCGTCAAGTCCAAAATGATAACGAACGAATAAGAAACTTCTGTCTTTTCCAAGTACACAGACTGAGATAATATTTTTAAGATACTGCAAATGCATGAGCAAGCTAATAAAAACCAGAACAAATTTAATGACTACAGAATACTGAGCTACCTGCTTACTTACTGTAAATAGATGCAGTGTCAACAACCGTTGTCGAGGCTGTATCATCTTCTGCATAAGGCTCATTTTTATTTAACTGAAACATCTCCTTCATCAGTTATGCTTTGTTTGGACAAGGGAGATGCGTATCTTGCTACGTGAGTATTCTTGTTAAGATTTACAAGCATACCTAAAGCAAAGTCCATATGTGTCTACCACTACCAATGTGTCTGCTTGACAGATAGGGTAAAATGTTTTCTTATAAACAGCTTCCTACATAAAAATGTCATTTTATTAGAAATAAAATCAAGCCGTTAGTCTGAAATGCTTGATTTCTGTAAAATGTCAAAAGATAAAACAAATGAAGATCTAAGTTTCTACATGATTAGTTTGAAGTGTTAAAATTTGCTCCCATTTGGCACAACAAGCCTACCAAAGCCTTGACCATGAAGCAAACATAGTAAGTCTGGACCAAGTTTCTAAAATGTGAGATTCCAGGATGCTAACCTTCATAATTAATTACATAGTTCCACTACTGTTGCATTACTGCTATTGTTGGCTTTATTGATGCAATTCGGCATTTTAATTTTGTTTTACTGACCTCATTATAAACTCTTTGAAGCACAACCTCAGCTTGTTGTGACGTCGATAAAGTTTGGGGTCTGCTGGAATATCAGCCAGGAACACTTGCGCTACCTCTAGCGGCCCCTGATGGGAATAACACAGGAAAATGTCAAAAACACCAGCCCAGACTGCAAGCAGACCAAACGTTTGGTTAATCTGTTTGTTATTTTGTAAGTGGAATTATGGAAAAAAAAGAAAAAAAAGAAAAAAAAGAAAAATATGCATAGTCAGCACAACAGGATGTTTTTTTGCTCCACTGTGTCCCCCGCCTCAACCTCCCACCCCGATTTTTCCTTTGGTGAACAGAGTATTTTGCCAATCGTATTTTGTCCTCTCCTGTTTTCATTTCTCGTCCAGCCGCACAAAAAAGGGAACAGACAAACTCTGCTCAGCAGAGAAGAGCTGGGATAGCTCTACTGCCAATCCTGGTTACATGGGGGAAAAACAGCTCCAATATGTGGCATTACAAGACCCCAAGGGAGTTAAGTAAGCCCAGTTCAGAAAAGGAACACTCTTTTTTTTTTTTCTTGCAACAGTGTGTAATGGCAGACCAGAGGCTTAGGTTGATGGAGAATCTAAGGCATTTAAGATTATTTAGCTTTCAGCAAAGAAACCAAGCTCTGTGAAATTGTGAATAATGCCAAGTTTTCTCTCAGTTACATCTTCATTCTTTAATTTTTTTTAATTGCCTTTTTGTTTTGTTTTGTTATCAGGCATATCTGTGTTACTGCATCTCAACATTCTTTTGAGGCACTTAGGTTGTAACTTCACGTATTTTCTGTGAAACTGAGTTTTCAGTGGTCCCACAAAAGAACTGTTACAATTATTCCCATTCCCCAAGGATACATCTCAAGTGAACAAAATGGCTGAGATGTCTAATGTGCTAGAAATGGAAAGTCCTTGGATACTTTCCCAGAGCTTCTGTGAGTTTCTGCACCTACAATCCAGACAAGCACTTCCACGAGCACTTCCACCAAAAGCATACCTCCTGAACAGTACACAATGACTAAATAATAAGGAATGAAGTTTAAATGCACACTGTGACTAAATGTGTCTGACTAGATGTACTTACCCAAGTGCAAGAGATAAGAGTGAAAAAGAAAGCACAATGAGAAAAATATGCAGAAACTTTTCATTTGGCCTAGTTGTGTGCCTTACCTGATTTACAGTGGCTCCAACTGAGCCCTGCAAAACCATCTGAAGCATTTTGGCATCTGGTGGTTCTTGGTTAGTGGCTGCAGTTAGCTCCTGTGTTTTTTTCTGCATATCTTCAATAGCAACTTCAATTGGGGTTAAAATAAACTAATGAAAATGAAAGAAAGATGCTTCATTACTTGAAACATGCATGCAGCTGCCTTGTTATAAATCTGGCAATACTGCTATCATTCTCCTGTGACAAAAGCAGTAGCTCTGAAACCCAGAAAGACTGTTCAATCTAAATGTCATCTTGGAAAATGCTGCATTTGATCCAAAACTCTCTGGCATCTTATCATTTGCAAGAACAGGATGTGGATCTCCCTCCCTGTTTGCATAAATTAATTATTATTCTAAGTTACTGACTTGATGCCTGAAATGGTTTTGCACTTTCTATCTTTATAAAGCTTCCTTGTCTATAAACCAGCTCTGAGCCCAATTAAGTTCTTTGACTGTACTTAATCAGGTAGAAGAGCAGCCATGATAGAGTTCTACACACCCACCTGCACAGCATTACAACTGGGAGGTGAAGAGAAGAATACACTTGCTAGCCTCTCTTCGCCATAGTAAATACGTCTTGTATTTGTCTACCCATTCTATGCCATTCCTATTTATGAGAGTAACCTGTCTGAGAAATTCAGCCTTCTGTATTTTCTGCCAAGCAGAGCATTTGAGTAACTTCCCACCAGAGACTCCTTCAGCCCCTGAGAAGTAAGGTCTGTCCTCAATGCTGAATTACCTCTTCTTTTTGGATGACGTTGATTCTAGTTTTGATGTAGGGGAAAGCATGCATTGTGGTTAGGATGGTGTTCCTCTTGTATTGCTCGCTAAGCTCTCCTCTGGGGCGCCCATCCATGGTGAAAGGTGTAGTGTACATGAACCGAGAGAGGTTGAAGTTTTTCTCAAAATAGGTTACCCTGTCTTTCTTCTCATACTCATCAAAATATGGCTCCACAAAAGTGATCTGTATGTATGCCTGAGGAAAGAGGGAAGAATCATTACAGTTCTTTACAACCCAAGAAGTGTAAAGGGAACGGCATACACGTAACATCCCATAGCTCACATTGGCTAAGCGTGATTTGGAAGAGCACAGGGCTGCAAATCCCTCAGGGCTCCTTCTCTTCTTCAGAGCTGACAAAACTTGCCTCTGGGGAGGGCACAGCTTAACCCTGGGGATCAGAGCCAGGGCAGCGACCACAGTCAGAACTTCTAATTTCCACACTCTGTGACAAGATACCAAACAGCCTTTCACAGAGGCTTCCAGGACATACCAGGACACAGAAACACAGCCAAGCTGTGGTGTTTTTGTTGTTGTTGTGGCCTTAATGTTTGAGCTTAAAAATTTCAAGGGGATCCCCATCTCTTCCCTTCTGGGATCAGAGCCAGGGCAGCGACCACAGTCAGAACTTCTAATTTCCACACTCTGTGACAAGATACCAAACAGCCTTTCACAGAGGCTTCCAGGACATACCAGGACACAGAAACACAGCCAAGCTGTGGTGTTTTTGTTGTTGTTGTGGCCTTAATGTTTGAGCTTAAAAATTTCAAGGGGATCCCCATCTCTTCCCTTCTCTTCTG
>NW_010238659.1:8131-23097 GCF_000690775.1 Eurypyga helias | reverse complement strand
TGGGGATCCAGCTTTCTTTTATCTACAGGAGCAGAGTCCTTAATCACTTCCACAGCATCCTCACCAAAACACTGGCCATAAAATCCCTGGAAAGGAAACAGAATCATCCCTGAGTGTTTTTAGGCCTTAATACAATGCTAATGATCTGTATGCCTCTAGAAGAAAGGAGTAACCATAACAATTTCTGGGCTCTGTACAGTCACTATACTGCCTCACAAACCACAGCTGGCCAGGGTAAGGCATCTCCTGACAAAGATCAGTGTGAGTTGTTCACAAAAAAGCAGAACTCAAGGTAAAGCAACCAGAAAGGAACATTGCAGTTCCATCAAAAAGCTGAAAAGATACCAAAGTAAGTATCTGGAATGGTCACATCAAATCATTCAATATATTACAGGCCTCCCCATAAGAGACATGGCCTCAAGAGAATGGATCAATTTCATCATTATGGTGTAAAAAAGGGCTATGATGGAAAAGATATATAAAAAGGAAGTAATCTACAGTATGAATTAGTTTGTTACTGATTTTTATATTGCAATAATACTGTTAGAACGGTGTAGGGTGATTAGAAAGTATAACAAACATTGGAGATCATAGTAACATAATGTTCTTTGCTTTACCTCTAATCTGTGAGAAATCTCGGGAAGTTTGGTAATTGTAGGCTCCTTATAAATAAATTCCTGTTCATCCAAGTCCCCAAATTTGGATCCATAGAAACCAACTCGGAAGTAAGTTCCAAACATTCGCTTTTGACCCTAATTCATAAAAAGAAAGAGGAAATATACCATTACTTATTTTTTATGCCAACATTGTAGTATTGGGATGACTTTTTTTCCCGCAATTGACATGTAATCAGTGCTGATGGATCAGAAGTGCATATTCATGAAGCATACAATTTAAGGGGTCACTTGACCGAAATCTAACTTAAAATTTAGGCTAATCACGAAGCGGTTTTCACAAAACAAAAAAAGTATTATTTTTCATTTCATTGGACACACGTTAACAAATGAAAATTTTGCAATGAAGATTGAGAAGAATTTGAAACTGACTAGACTCAGCAATAAGATTCTTCTGGACAAAGAGAAGGAAAGGGACAGTATGAGTGCTGAGAGTTTAGCCAGGCTTTTGTATTTCTTCTGGTTTATAACTGAAACTGACTAGTTAATTGACAATAAAATTATTTTTCTTAAATAGATGTGGCCAGGTGGAATCATGCATGTTCTTATTCTGTTTGACCTGTTCAGCTATTTCTCTGTATCTCTAAACCAGTTTTATATTCCTCTTGACTTTTTCCTACTGAATATAGAGCCTCTTTTCAGTGTAGACTACCCTTTATAGGTAGGTCAAAGCAGATGGAAGCTTTTGTTTGAAAAAGGAAATGGATCTATTTCACATGAACAGTTTTATTATCACCAGGCTTAAACAAACAGTGCACCCCAGCAACGTGTCCTTCTAGCAGTGCCTTGCCTCACAAGTACCTTATTAATAATACTGTCAAAGGCCTTCTGTAGCTTGCTGTGTGTCAGGGTAAGCTTCCTGAAGTCTCGATGGGCTTCCAGTATGGGGATGACAATTTTGTACACCTCGTTCACAGTTTCATACAATCCTCCCTTGGGAGATTAAAAAAAAAAAAAAAAAATAAAAAAAATAGAAGAAAAGAAATGAGTCCTTATGCACTCTGCAAAGAATCAAGATCTCCATTAATGTCCTGGCTGAAAATGTTTCTTGTTTTAGCTAAATCATGTATCCTCTTGGCACTATAGCAATATAATGAGCTAGCTATTTGAGTATTAACATCATGACTCTTCACATGGTAAGTGTAGATTGGAGGTTGGTGGTTGTATGCTGTGTAAAAGCACAGGAGTAACTCTCACGCACTTTCTAAAATCTATAGTTTAAGCAAGATCTTTTTCATAAATGTACTATTCCATGAAAACACCAACCAAAAGGCTTGGTTCTTGCCTGGGACAATCACTTTCTGCCAATGCTGCCTGTAGTCTGCACAGCAGAGGTGGATATATGGCTGAGCTAGGCTAGCTGAAAAGCCTAGCTTAGCCAACCTCACTGAGGCAGGGCTGGGTCAGCCGTAAGATGTGCCTCTGTCTCTTGCTGTCCACAGTGGGGCAGATCTGTGGATCCTGGTTTAGCAGTAAGATTTTGTTTCCTCACGTGCAGGAAAGTAAGTTATGGATCTGGCCCAGGTAGACCCACTCCACCTCCCAGTGATTTTGGCCCTCACTCACCGTGCTGAAGAGCTCTGCTGCTTGTTCAAGCAGCCCTACCAGGCCACTTTCTGAGAAATACCTCCCAGAACATATACCATCTTCATCTGGAGACAAAACATCATCTGAAACAGCAGATTCCTCCAGCACATTGAATGAAATGTTCTAAAATATATCAAGCAGAGAAATCAGAAACCTGGATCAATAGTCTATCATAAAGACTGAGGCAGAAACAGTTTCAACATATTTAGGAAGAAGAATGAGATTATACAGGTGCAGCCAGGGGATACACAGTTAAATTCCATTTAGAAGAGAAGGTAACATCATAAATCTCCACAGATGGCAGACCAGGAGTTTTGCTACAAGAATCCTCATCTTTCTTTCTCGCCTCAGGTGTAAAAGGTGGACTCCTGTAGGTTACAAACTGGCTTCTCTCTGGTGGCTGAGTTTCCATGAAGCTGCAATGAACTTGACCTCCCATGCCGCAGGGTTCACAATCAACATGTCCTCCCCACTGCTGGTGCTGTGAGTGGGAAATTCCAAGCTGCATCCCAGATCTCCTGCTACCTGCTCAAAGAAGCTGAACTTTCAAGTTGTTGGTTTGAATTTTGCAAGCAGAGAAGTAGGACATAGACAATATTGCTCTAAAAGTTGCGATAATTGATTGCTGCTTCTTGATTTAGCCTCTGCCATATTACACCTTGATCCTGCAGAATTTACTTTGTTCCTTGTTAAAGTAATTGCTTGTATCATGTGCTTAAATAAAACTAGAAGTACACAATGTCAGCCAGTCTTTGAGATTCTAGACTGTGAAATAACACGTCTACAGTTCTTTAGGATCCCTCCAAATACATGACACTGGGTAGAGCCAATGTTACACATTTTATAACTCACACAATTTTATAATACATATAATCCATGTAAATATGTGTACATACAATGTGGAGCTAGCGTATGTAACTTGCAACAGCAGCACAAATGCTAAGCTTCGATTTGCTAGTAATTAAAAGGAGTTAAATTAGTGTCATGGTGTCTCACTTCAGCAGAAACTGGCAATGACAATCTGTCTGCGTGCAGGATAGATGCCAGCTGGCTAACTAGCCGAGTCCTTAAAGACATCTTTATAAAATGGCAGAGACACTGAGGGTTGCTGCTATTGATCAGATCTCAGATAAAGAATTGGCACCAGATATCACGAGCAACATGGGATCCCTTGGGCTCTGTTGATGTATTTATTTCTCCATGGGTGAATTTACTCCAACCATGCCTGCCATCACAGTGCCTGGTTTGCACATCAGCACAAAGCTTAGGGCAGCATTCACAGAGTTAAGAATATGCCTGAATTTCAGCTGGAGGGAAAGCTGCAGCACGTTTTAGCATGCCTGTGCCACTTTTTACCTACCCGTCCCATGGAAGATAGTGACTTTAACCAGAGCTAGTCTCATAGGCACATACCTAGGGCAACTCATACAACACATGCTGCAGCTCAACTTCTGGTTTTCCCCTTCTGTAACAGTAGCCATTAAGGACTATTTTAACAGAATGGCATGTGGCGCTTGGTGGCTTTTTTTCTTTTGTAAAAAAGGGAGAGAAGTCCAGAGGAGTGATTTATTTCTGAAAGTCACAGACATCAATTATATCTTCTTTACCTTTAAACCTGTAATAACTGATGTCAGGCATGTATTTCCATGTCTTACAGTCCACACGCTCTAGTAGGAGAGAGCCTTCATGCAAGAGTTCCTGGTGCTTGCATTATCGTTTGCAAAGCGGATATGCCTCATCCACTTTCTGCCTTGATCTACCTTTTGTGGTGAAGAATTTTATACCTCCCTTATATAATAGGGGCAACACATAAGTTACCATGAATATCATTGGCAATTATTTTGGACCTCACAAGCCTAGTTTTCTCTAAGGAAAAGAAACACATGTGTAAACTCAAGGGGCTTTATTATGATCCCCAGACCTTATCACCATGTTAGATCGGGCCAGAATAGCCTGCAATCTAGATCCCCAAAACAGCACAGTCGAATTAGGCTACCGCTGAGCCCTGGCTAATTAGCCTTGTCCCTCAGCAAGTAGACACACACATTAAGTCCTTGTCTGTGGAAATCCAAAGTGGCTTTAAAGTCAGTCCATATGTAATTCATACTCTTAGTCCTCCTGATCACTTTCAAAGGGGATTTAGTGTAAACATGAATTAAGCTCAAAAGGAATTTCACTGAAAGTTATCCCATTCTGATTTTGAGGGATAGTTTTGTTTGCACAGAGGGAAGCATATATAGTTTCTTCTGGCACAGTATAAGGAAAATCAGTTTTCTGGACGCTAACAGTGTCACTGAGGAAGGCATAGGTCAACCAATTTAATCCTTTGCTGCCTCATTTTACTCATCTGTAAGAAGGAGGTAACACTTCTACTCATCCAGAATAATCTTTTTTTTTTGCACACATTATTATGACCCTCAGTTCCACAACTTAATGTGTATCAAAAATATTTGTTAATTAGGTAAAAGAAGAAATGGACACAGAAGGAGTCAGTGAATGAGATCTGGAAGCCCAGGCAAAGCCGAGACAGACTGAGCTAGTGCTTCTCTCTTAACAAGGTCATCTGAACAAAATCTTCACAGGTGCTACAAACACAAACCTGTTTGTAAAGAATGGGACCTCATTTCTTGAAAGGCTTTGTAAAATTGTGAAGGGTTACTCTAGTTCTTTATTGTTATTGAGCAAAGGAAATCCAAATTATGCTGTCAGATAATGAGTTGTGTAATTGGGTTTCTGGTCATTAAGGCATTTCATTACCCCTCTCCTATGGAGCAGCTGTTTCTTTGGCAAACATATTCACACAAGCCTTTTGATGGGAGAGATTAATTTCTCGCTTTTAAGCTTCTAAGTTTTTGTTGCCTAGTGCCTTACAGAATAGACTTCAGTTCGCTGAATAACTGGAAACATACCCATTCAAGGCAATCAGCAATACTGAGTAGCCATATATTTTAGAAAACTGGGGAAGTTTCAGAGGAGGAAATATGCTTTGGGGACCACATTTTTTAAAAGTAAAGCTGCACATCTAGTGGTAGGTTTATCATTCTGCATTCAGGACAAAGTCATGGAAATATTGATACAGAATTATACAAAAGAAAAAAATTAAAGCTATTGTAATAAATCTGAATCAACATGGAGTATAGAAACCTGATACTTTCAAAGAGATTACAATCTCATAAATGCACTAATTCCCAAACAGTAGACGTCTGTGCAACATCTGAGGTGATTCTGCAAAACATTTCCACTAATTAGTTAGAATGATTCATAATCATTGCAGCAAATACTCTACAAAGGAACAATGGTCCTCACTGGTCTTAGAGAATAATGATAAAGGAGGAATCATAAACACATGGGAATTTTTTAAGGGTTCAGCCATTTCTATTTTTAATAATGCTTGAAAAAAGCAGTAAAATCACAAAATTAGGGCATGAAGTCAGTTCAAGTAAGGGCAATCGAAACTGCATAATCTGATAAACTATACATAAATATCTGCATTTCAAAATGTCAACTCTAACAACAAAGAGTTATGCTTTCATCTATGTGATGTAGGAAAGAAGGGTGAAAAGCAAAACCCAAGAAAACTCCTTGGAAAAGATCAATGTATTACTGAGTAAAGAGCTCAACAATGCCTAAAGAACCAGTGGAGTTTTTGGAGAGATAAATGGAGTGAGACTTCTCAGGCTTAAAGAACTTACGGGACACCTTTATTTGACTTTGATGTGACTGTGTATAGACTATGTTGATAGTGTCATTCGCCAATCAAAAGACTGTTGGTTCATAACTGGAGGACAATAAAAGGTTTGGAGAACATGCCTGAAAGAACTGAGTAGCTCCAATTACCTAGATTATAAGAAAGAAGTTTGAAAGATGCATCTGTCACAGCTGATAAGTAGCAGCCCTAGGAAAAGGCATGTGATAATAGAGGGGTTCTACTTAATGAACAAGAGATTACAGTAACCAGCTGGTGGAAAGAGAAGCTAAAGACAGCCAGGTACTAAACTACCAGTTTTCAACAGTAAGCACATATCATCAGAACAACCTACCAAAAGTGGTGATGGATACTCTGCAACTGTAACTTTTCCTTCCCATGCATGCACTTCTACTCTGCATAACATCAGAGGGAATACACGCACCATAACAGGTCATCCCAGACTTACACTTTCATAGCTTGGGAGCCTTTTCTTACCTGAAAACTGACGCTGCCCACTGGGAGATAGTTTCGATCTTCAAGCATGCTGAGGTACTCTGCCACCAGTGCTGCAGCATGGACCAGACACATAGCTGCTTCTGTGTAGCACTTCCTCTTGGTGTGCTTCTCTGCCATGTTCTGCAGCCAAGTCAGCCTCAAGTCGGGCGATGTCTGGTATCCTTTGGCAATTCTAACAACACAGGGCAGAAAGGTGGTGTGAACAAGCACTTCTTAAATAATGGGAAGAACCTTTATAATTCTCCACCTGGGTTGAATTGAAGGAGACACCTCTGTCTTTACTCTGTATAATTCACTAAAAGCACAGTGCAAAAGAAATGGGTAGGCAGGACACACAGGGGCTATGAGAGTAAAACCACTGAACCCAAGACTCTTCAATATTCATCAGTCCCTGACTCCCATCCTTGCCCAAGCCACCACCCAGTGGCTCCACAGCAACACTCGTAGTCCCGTAGCCTGCATCCCTGGTTACAGATCAGCTATGCTAAAGCAGGAACATACACAAACAGCTAGAGGGTTTGCCTACAGCTTGTCCCTAAAATGCACAGTTGTGCTCACCTCACTGCAGAATTTTCTCAGTAGCAATTCTAAGTGGATTCACCTGTACATGAGATCCATGAGCATCTCCGGGTCTTCCTGAAATTCCCTCATTTTCACTGTATCTGACAGAATGCTGTTCAGATTACACAGCAGCTCCTCTACCTGCAGTAATACAAAGGTCAACATGCATTTCTCACGTGTTTATTTTTCTCTTCTAGAAAAATAACAGCAGCTGCACCAGGTGATGTTACTCTCTTTTAGTCCCTCTTACCCAAGAAAATGTTAGAATACTGAATTGCTACAAGACTTGTTTTCCCAACAGTATTGAGTGCAGCGAATACCGCTGACATAGCAAATCTTATACACCCAATTAATCATAATGAGCTGGAATCCTTTTATTTCTGCATAAAAAATAAAATAAAACTAGGTGCTAATGTTCAGCCTTAGTTCATCTGTGATTTGATAACAAAGCAGATTTTTATGTCTTCAGCAAAAGCTGAGTTACTGTAAGAATTTTAGCAAAGCATCTGTTGTCTGAAATGGTTTTCATTATTGCTGCTGCTGCCTTATTAATTGAAAAAGGGAGAGAAGTTTCCAAGATGATACTTGTCTGGAAAGATAATGAATCAAATTCCATCTTGGGAAACTCTTACAGGGTACAGTTCTTGCTGAGGTCTAGAAGAAAACTCTACACAAAGCTAAGAGATTATTCTCCCGTAATGTGATTTCAGTGGAAAGATTTTATTCTATGGTATTATGTCATAGAATCATGGAATGGTTTGGGTTGGAAGGGACCTTAAAGATCATTTAGTTCCAACCCCCCTGCCATGGGCAGGGATACCTTTCACTAGACCAGGTTGCTCAAAGCCTCATCCAGCCTGGCCTTGAATTCCACTCCTTCCCCACTTCATGTTGTCTTAGAAGTAAACTCATGCAATAACCCATGCATCCTTATTTTCATTGCTTTGGAAGACCAAGAACTTGGACTTGCACTAAGCGCATTCCTATGTGAAAGCTCCTGATAAAAGACAAAGATATTTTACCTGAATGGGAAATGGAGTTGCCTGCATATCTGCATCTTCCTCTGCATAAGCTAGGATGGTTCGTAAGGATCGTCGAAGGAATTCCTCATTAAACTCAGGTGATTTGCCAACCAGAGAGGCTAGAGACATGGTCACCTGCATCTTCACTCTTGCAAAATTCTTTCAGAAGAAAAAACAAAAACATGAGAGAATGATGGGTGCAGTGTGTCAGGCATGTCAGTTCACATAGCCCTGCCTATTGTATAAACCAAACCCATTTTGTCCCCCCATATTAAGTGCATTAAACTCACTGCTTATGTGAGTGGCCTCTGGTGCATCAAAGCCAATCCTGTTTTACCTGGTTAAGCCAAAGTTCCCTGATTCTGACATCTGTACTTTGGGGCAAGAATGTACCTTTGAATACCTATGCTTGTTTGAGACAAGGGGATGTCAGAAGCACCATTTTCCCCTTCCGCACAGTCCAGTGCAGATCAGGCCTGTAGATCAGGCCACCCACAGAGATGAAGATGAGGAAACGAGACTGGGAAAACATTCTGGAAACAAGTCTGAGAAGCAAAAGGCCTCTGAGGGCTTCACTTGGTGACACATTACACCTTGCTGGTCATGGTATCTCAGAGGCACATTTTCCTCCTGCAAAGACAACACTTTTTACATATTCAAGGCTAAAGTAACAGCTAGGGAAAAAATACCATGCAAAATCAGATGCTGTCCAAAATGCTAATGCATGTCCTTTTGTGCTAGGACACTGTGAACCTATATGTATGTAGGTTTGTTTCACATGTGTGGTAAGAATCAGAGCCTAGTTCTGAGACCAAGGGGTCAGTGAAGGATTCCCATTAATAAAAGCATACAGTAGTTCTACTGAGGCTGTAATTGCATCAGAATAGAACCAGTCCAAGTACTTGTGACACAGGAGTAAAAAAAAAAGTGACAAAATGAAGAATGTTGCTTATGCATTGTACAGTCCTTGCTATCAGAGGTCTAATATTGTTTCGTTTGAAGATACATTTACAGATGTTACAGAAAAAGTCACCTTTTCCTAAAGAAAATAATAAGCCATAACCAAAACTACTTTCCCCCTGTACCTTCTTATGGCTCAAATATGTGAAACAACATAACATACTACTATTGATCTGCAGATGCATTCCATTTGTTATCACAAACAGTGATTCAGTTGCAACTGATCATAAAAATAATGGTGTCACAAAATATATTGCTGTTCTTAAAATCTTACGCTGGTAGAGCTGAAGCTGTATCTCATGAGAAGGTAGAGAGTGGCACACGCTTGTGTCCGTGTAACATCTATGCTGCTGCTACAGTGATGGAGGACTCTTTGACACAAGTCAGCACACTGTTCGACTTCCTCTTCAAACAGGATATCGCCAAACTAAGGGAGATAGAGAAGAAAAACTTCATTACTCTTATTTCTGACTATTAAAACATCATTATCTTAGTGCACAAAAGTCACAGGATTCAGACAAAGATGAAAGTTTGCAAAAACTACATTTTATACTTTTAATTTGGACTTCCAATTCATGTGATGCTACAGGTTCCATTTTCAAGCTTTTCTACAGAGAAGGGTTTGAAAACAGTTTTTGTGTTTAGGAAAAGAGCGGCAGAAAGAGAGAATTAAAAAGTATCTCAGAGTACCATGGCTCCAGGAGTTTTTGAAAACATTAAATATTGCAAAATTCTTAGGAATGCATGGAGGGTTGCTATTTTCAGAATATATGATTGTTGATGAAACTTGCAAATACTTCCTAAAGTATAAGGAGCAATTACTAGCTTTTTGCGTGAATGCTCTACCCTTCCCAGGCCCTCCAGTGTGTTATCCTCCTACCATGTGCCACAAAACTTCCATTTCCCAGCTTTCATGCCAGACCCTGCTTTACAATGTCTCCACAATGACCTAGCAGGCAATAAACACAGGGGCAGGATGTCTATCCTAAGAAACTCTCACTGTAGTCAGCACAGATGCACCAGTACCATATGTGTTTATGCAGGACTGATAAAGGCCCATGAGCAGAACACAGGATATTAATTCTCATTTGTAGGAGAGAATTATAGGGGGGTTGGAACTAGATGATCTTTAAAGGTCCCTTCCAACCCTAACCATTCTATGATTCTATGACCCTTTTCCAGCTCTCAACCTTTCTTCACTCCATTATCTCACTGGTTTATGTCTAATTTACATTACAAGCCTGCTGGCACAGGGTTCTACCATTTTTATTTGTAAAATAACATCTATATACCTACATTGTAATAGAAATAATTGGAGTGATTGCTGCATAAATACAGAACTGACTCAGCTTAACTAGAAGATCTATTTCAATGGGAATAAGGATTGCTTCACAAAATTCATTTTTGTAATTGGAAGTTAGCTTTCAAAGATAAAGTACAATGAAAACATAATTACGTGTTTCATAACTACTCAGATATCTACCCTGTAATTAGGCTTTGTCAGCCAATATGAGTTTAATAGCAGACAGGAATTAATTGGACAGGAGTATCCTGTTTGTTACTTGCATTTTAGAATAGTTTAAGGGAAAAACACAGTTCATGGTTTTTTCCTTTGTGGAACAGCTTTTCTTTGTAGGAGAATAAATCTTAAAAAGATTTTAGAGTCCTCATGAAGCACCTAACCCATTATGACCCATATTATAAAAATGTTGGGTCAAATTCTGTCCTTGTATGTATTTTGGAAAAAAAAAAAAAAAAAGTTGTGGGGTTTTTTTAATTTATTTGGAGATACAGAAAAGAGAGATTAGGGTTTGTCTCAGTCTTCAGGCAGAATGAAGATGAAATCTGTCAACATCTTAGAATCTACCTAGAATTCTGGAACTTATCTTTGACACAGAAACCTAGAATGATCCCACCGATCTCTGATGAGTTAACTTTGATTTCTTCACTACCCAACTAGTTGGAAAGTAGTCCTGATGATACAATAATTTAAATTTGACTTTATGGAATCTGTACATTCCCTGGTCTTCAGATTCCTAATTAAAATCAGAATGTATCTGAAATATAATGGGTGGATTTTGTTCACTTTTTATTCAAGTAAACTGCTAAAACCACAAGATTATTCAGATCCAGTTATTCCATCTTGTGTGGTCAATGAAATAACTTTATAACAGCTGTAGAAGACGCTTAATATCCCTATAGATGGGCATTTGTATTTACGTATTCAAAACATATTTAATGAATGCCAAAGGAAAAGTGGGAAGTGAATGCACACAGCTCTGCTCTAGAAATGCTGCCCTAATAACTTGATTGGAAGCATGGAAACAGGAACATGGCAAGAGCATACCTTAGCAATGAGCGCTCTGAGTGTAGCAAAGCAATGAGTCAGGTAAGTGGTACTCTGATCACAGCCAAGAGAGTTTACCAGGACTTTCAAAACTCCTCCCAGAAGGTTGTCTCTGCATTCTGCTGCAAAGCTTGCCTAAACATGGAGGAGAAAGTCAACAATAACTGCATGAGGTAATTCAGCAATTAACTGATCCATAGGAATTGAAGTTCTGGTCTCCTGTCCATAAGACACATCCAGAAGTTTAGGGATTGAAGTTTTTTCATTTGTTAACATCTTCTTCAGAGGAATTTCAAAACACTTCTGTAGTGATCAGGAAGACAGAGAGGAAAATGTCCCAAACACTTCTCAATATCCACAGACCCTCCAATGCATTTTAAGCTCAGCCAGCTTCTGCAGTGACTCGAAGTTCTGCCTAACTTCTGTCCAATCTTTCATGGATCAGGATCAAGAAGCGATCCTCTGGGAGGCAAGCACCATCCTTCCCCCTGTCTCCTTAGGCTCTGATTTCCAGGGCATATAGGCTAAATAGGCATACTGGTATGCTCTGATGAAACCCTCAGCCCAAACACTGGGGACACTAGGTGCTATGAATGGTCTCATGCAAAAATCATGCCCAGAAGCACAGGATTCTAGTAGTTAAATGCTTTCCTACTAACAGGTTTTTGAGAACGAAGTTTCCTCCTTGTGATCTATGAATATACATGTTGCTCCAACAGTAGCATTCCCATACCCATGAATTCAGAGTGTCTCTCCTAAATCAGGAGACGTTTAAGCAGAGTCAACTATCATGCTTGCACTGCTGTCAAAGAACCTGTGAAATTTTACTGTAACTGACCCCTAGAACTTAAATAAGTTATGCACATTACATTGCTCTAGGGGGACATATCTCTTTTCAGAAGACTCCAGGTAGGTGGAATACTTTCCTGCACTGAGCACTCTGTTGGAGTCAAGGTTAAATCCTTTTGTCTCACAGGACATGTAAGTATGATCAAAGGCCGGCCACCCATCAGTCCAGTTCCAAATTACTAGTATCTTCAGCTACTTGCTAGCATAAATGAAGATTTTTCTTCCCTCATCCTCTCCAAACTCCAAGATTATAGTAAGATAGTGTAAATGGCTTTCAACAACAACTATTGAAGACAAGCTGGTAGATTTCCCCTTCATTCACACTAGTGCAATGCCCTACAGTAGAAGGGGCTCGTGGCAACAGCACATGGCAGGCAGCAATTTCATCTTTGGATTCATTCTTCTTCATCCTTTTTTTTTCCTTCAAGATTATACAAATTCACAGAAGATCTTTAATTAAAACATTTTACACTGCCTAAGAAACAAAAGGAGAAATGAATCTTGCTTCCACTGGCTTCTGAGGGATCAGGGATTAGTACTGAGCCAGCTCTGTCATTTCCCACCTGGATGATGTTCTCTTGCATATCGAGAATGATCAGGTTAGCTTCAGTTGCCAGGTTTCCACTGATCAGAGCTTCTTGATCTAGCTCAGCTTTTGTCCTGCAAAAAGGAGTTCTAGTTAAAGCACACAAAGAGTACCCCAATACCATTCTGAATCATCCTGTAGGAGTGAACAATGAAAACAGTGTTCAGAGGTAATTTGTAAAGACTATGGAATCAAATTAGGAGAGCTGATATCACAGAACAGAAGCCCCAGAGGGCACACCAGGAAACTAGGCCTCTTGATAGTTCAAACAGATGCTTCTGCTTCCTTAATAGCAAACTGTATAATGGCTACTCTGCCCTCAATATCATGGTTAATGGTTCAATAAGCTATTCAGTAACTTCTGAATGCACTACCTATAGCAGGAAAACCCAAAATGGAATAAAAGGCAACTTATCTAACACTTTCAGGAAGAAAAACAAAACCAAAACCAAACAAAAAACAAACAAACAAACAAAAAGCAAGCCTGGGCAAAGGGAAAAATGCTTCAATGCCACAGTAGCAGTGTTTAATGTAGGCAATTTAAAATGTTGGTTCTTGAGACGGTTGACAACATAAGACAGCAGGTCCAACATCTGCGGGGTCAATACAGCAGTGCCCCAGGCCATTTAAGACAGGAATGAAACGTTTACAAAAGACAGAAGGTGCTGGTAAGGCAATGCATGATACCCTCTTAGCTGAAACTTAAGGATGAGGGCTGGAACACAGCTCCCCTGCAGCTGAATGCTCTAAGCATAGGTGCAACTCCCAATAAAAATGTGTGTTCAGAGAACAACTCTATGCCAGAAACACAAAAAGGAGGCTTTGTTCTTCTTCCTAAACTGTTCAGAAAAGGGCTGTTGCAAGTCCAGAAGCTGCTCTCTAGATCTTGAGATTAGAGATGCTCCGTCTTGGGCCAAAGTTCGTAAGGTGCATTTCTGTGGCTGCAGCAACACAATCACACTTCTGAGTGACTTCAAAATCTGTGGCTTTTCTGCTATATTCATTTACCTTTTCTGTCCAGCAGAGTCTTACCCAGAAAGAAAACCATAAAAGTAAGCAGCCATCCTTTTGGGCACAACCAGGTAATTGAGGGGAGGGCTAGGAAATTAAGTCAGCGCAGTCATGTGGTTATTAATTACAGTGACTTAAAGCAAGGAAGAACAGAAAGGTCTGCCAAAAGTCTGGTACTATAATCAAGTCAGGGATTGTTAAATATGAGTAAGAACTGGACAAATTAAGCAAACGGCATATTCCAGCAACCACTCAGCCTTGCACTTCAACCACATTTACTGGGTCCTCTCTGACACCACGCTTAGCTTGTAACAGCCACTACAATCCCAAAGCATGCTGGACGCAATGAGAAGCAGGCTGAGTGAGGCTGAGTGGTGGCCTGTGCAAACCTGCTGTGCCACGTACTACCTGCAAACACCTTATTTATGAGCCATATACAGTAAAGAGATCCACAGAGGATGAAAGCAAAGATCTCACATACCGCAGTGATGAATGCTGCGTAAAACAGAAAGGCACGGAGAGCACACAGAGTTTTACTTATGTAACCTTAAGATTTATTTGCAGCAGTTGAACTGAGCTACTGTAAAGAGATATTGTAGACCTGCTGCTTGAGACTGTTTCATTCTGACTTCACTGAAACTGACTGGGAGAAAGTAAGCTACTTTCAGGGCAAAATAAGGGTATTCACACAGGATCTGCACCTCTTTGAATACAGCACAGAAGGTGGAAGAATTATTTTTTTTAAATTTGGATAAACTTCAGATTAACAACACTGTGTTCCAAAATGTATGTGTGTTGTGGTTTAATCCCAGCCAGGAGCCAAGTACCACACAGATCCTCACTCATCTCCCCTGCTCCTCCAGTGGAGAAGAACTGGAGGAAAAGACAAGGAAATGCATGGGTTGACATAAGAACAATTTAATAATTGAATATAAATGAATAAAATAGCCATACTAATAGTCGTAACAATAGTAATAATGCTAATATTGCTACTAATACTGTGTATTGAAAATAATATTGCCACTACTACTAATAATATATAACAAAAAAAGTAGAAAATAAAGCAAATTATACACTTGCTCACCACCCGACTCCACTTGGCAGACAGGTCTTGAGTAGTGAAAGCCAGAATCAGAGACCCCAAGCCAGAGAAAGATCATACCAG
>NW_010238659.1:0-8086 GCF_000690775.1 Eurypyga helias | reverse complement strand
CCAACCACCATCTCCTCTGGCCCAACCCCAGCTTATATACCGAGCATGACATTTTATGGAATGAAATACCCCTTTGGCTAGTTCAGTTCAGCTGTCCTACCTGTGTCCCCTCCCAGCTTCATGTAGCAAAAAAGCTGGGAACACAGGTGAAGTATTAGAAACTGAAAAATTCTTTGACTTGGTACAAACACTCCTTATAAACAACTAAAAACATGGGTGTTATCAATACTCTTCTCAGTGTAAGTCCAAAACACAGCCTCATACTAGCTACTGTGAAGAAAATTAACTCTGTCCCAACTAAAAGCAGCACAACGTAATAATCATGGATGAGTGCTAAGCTACAACAACATAGTTTCCACACAGCACAAGCGAGTATTCTCAGTTCATAGTCACACATGTTTAAGGATATGATGGGAGCTCACAGCAGCTGGACTGCTGAAAGACCACTGTCTCTGTCTGACACAGAGTGGCCTATTAAGATAGGCAAAATTCAAGCAAGTATCTATGGACAAATGACACATCTCCTTTAGGGAAACCCAGCAAGTTCCACGTTTACAGAAACTTAGCACATAACATATGAAAATGTTGTTAGTAACACAAATAATTCCTGAAAATACAGTTTCCCATAAACCTAGACACTGACTTCTCTACTACTATGTAGTGCTGGTAAGGTGAAATGTACTGAGAGATCATAACTTAAAACCTGCAACAACAGAAATATTCACTAAAGAATCATCTTCCCCTACGCCTACCAATAAGCCTTCTCAATTTTAACATAGCATGTCAAACCCAGCTCAGGTGGTTTGATGTGGCAGAACCTATACCACAGTACTATTTACAGCAAGGAGCCATAGCAACACCAAAATAAATGTTGCGGCGAGCCTCTGGGGAGTATTTGATACAACTTGTATCAATAACTAGTGTTTACCACACTGCTAATCAGAAGGAATAAATGTGTAGATTACTGAACTTCTCATTCAAGTATTTGTGATCTCTTTGTTGTGTCATAGCAACAGCTGGGATACCTGTGCTACATAAACTTTTTCTATTTCTTTCTCTTTGACAGAAGAGGGAAAGGACTGAAACTGCTGATTTTGTAATAAAACACCACAGGAAAAAGAAAAAAAACATTAAAAAACCCCCAAACAGCTTGGTTCTAATAAAAGCAATATATCCTTATTAAATGACTTACTTATCTTGCCTCTCATTTGCCTGTCGCCAGTGAGTCTGCTCCTTTCTCCAGCGCAGGTTTTCATTTAGCCCCGCTGATCTGTCATTCCCTAACAGTGCAACATATATCAGTGAGATTAAAGCAAAAGAGGACACCTGAAGTCTAATAGCTCACCGACAGAAGGAGATACATGTCTGTGGCAGTCTGTCAGAACTAAAATCAGCCAACTTCACAGCCTCAGGGCTCTAGTAAAACGACAGGACCCTACCATTTTTTTATCCAGCATTTTTAGAACATTAGCTTGCTTACAGATGCTTTCAAAGACCAAACCACAAATTATTCCATTTATTAAATGAAACAAGCCTATTTTAATATGAACTGATAGTTTTGACACCATTTCTTGAATGTTGATTAGACATTAACGCAGTTTCTCAGAATGTCTTAAAACTTCTTAGTTGGCCTCATATTCTTCACTTGAGAGGAGCTCAGTCCTAGCGACACCTTGGATAGCTGAAAGCTAATGATATTTTTTTCCACTGCGCAACCAAGAAAGGTCTGCAAGGGAAAGGACTGTGGGTGAAAAATACAGGGATGAAAATAGGGAGTGTGCATAAAACCCAACAAACTAATTTGAGTCTACAGTGTCTTTAGATCCTCCTAAAAGACGTGGGGGAAGAGGGGTATGAAGTACCAGCTGGTATTCTGCAGCGCTTCATCATTTCTCCTCTGGCTCCTTCACCTCTCAGCAAAGCCTCTTCTAATCGGGCCTTAACATCTCGTGACTTCTGGAGCGCTTGGGTGCTAACTTTATCTGAGCTTTGCTTGCCCTGAAAGTAAAATCAAAGCAATCAACATCAATGTCTCCATCTTTGGACTTGAGTCCAAATTACGTATCTAGAACCAGACACAACAGACGAGATCTGTAGAGAGGGCAGAATACAAGGAATATTATAGACTAATCATAGAATCATAGAATGGTTTGGGTTGGAAGGGACCTTAAAGAACATCTAGTTCCAACCCCCCTGCCATGGGCAGGGACACCTTCCACTAGACCAGGTTGCTCAAAACCACATCCAGCCTGGCCTTGAACACTTCCAGGGATGGGGCATCCACAACACCTCTGGGCAACCTGTTCCAGTGCCTCACCACCCTCTCTGTGAAGAATTCCTTCCTGATATCCAATCTAAACCTCCCTGTTTTCAATTTATACCCATTACCCCTTGTCCTGTCACTACAGGCTCTTGTAAAAAGTCCTCTCCTAGCACCCTTGTAGGCCCCCTTCAGATACTGGAAAGCTGCAATGAGGTCTCCTTGGAGCCTCCTCTTCTCCAGGCTGAACAAGCCCAACTCTTGCAGCCTTTCATCATAGGAGAGGTGCTCCAGGCCTCTGATCATCTTCGTGGCCCTCCTCTGGACTCGCTCCAAGTGGTCAATAAATAAATAAATAAACACTAATTAAATGTTGCAAATGAGGAATGTGGCAGTATACGTACTGGTAATAAACATAAATATGTAGCTCAGTGCCACACAGAGATAAATTAAAGTTCAGAGAGAAGGTGATTTGATCCAGAGGTGATTTGATCCATTTCAGACAGACCCTGTCTGAGAGGGAAATCCTGATGTCCCAGCTCTTAACTACGGGGTAATCTACCACAACCTTGCTCTGAAATGGGTAGAGTATTAAGGAGCACAGCTCCAGTATTATAGGAGCTGTCAGTATATTGCCCACCAAACCCAGTCATCAAATCCCCAAGAAAAGGAAAATAAAAAAACAATTTAAGCCAACTTCATAGGACTTCCTCAACTGTTTTGGCTGCATTTTGATTGAAGGCTAGTGTCAGCTATTTTATCTGAATTAATTTGCACATTTGTAGCATAGATTAGACAAGAGTTAATTTAACAATTGTCAGTAACAAATTTCCCCCAGACAGCCAGAAGGTAAGGAAAAAAAAAAAGAAACAAAAACAGGACAACAAAATCAGGCCAAGTTTCACTTACCTTGTACTCAAAGCATGAGACACAAATGAAGAGAAGATCTAAAATCCTGTTCAACTGCATGGATGGAAGGTCTGCAATCCATTTCTGTATTAGATTCTGATCAGCATTTTTCATGATCCAGAGGAAACAGATCAAAAGGTTGCGAGTAGTATCAGGACCCAATGTGGCACTCTGTCTGTAGGGCTAGGATAAAGTAAATGTCAGTTGAAAGAAGAAAAAGAAAGGGGAAATCATTGAAGTCAAGTAACATCGCTTAAAATTTCAGTGAAATCAAATCTTAGAACTGGACTTCAGTAAGTTTAACCTCTTCCAGTTTACACTGATTGTATTTTTTGAATGTTTATACGTGTAATCAGTGACAGGACCAGCTGTATGCATGTGAAAGACAGAAAGAACCACAAGAGCATTGTTTGCTAGATACTTGTATTTTAGTTTCCTCAGAATAATGTAGAAAAAGATTCTATAACTGTTTGGTCCCCTCTTGCCACACAGCTGTGTCAGTCAACTTGCATAGAAGACAAAAACATCCATGAAGAAAGAAAGAGGGAGAAAAGGAAGGCACTTGAGTCCTAGATCCATGGGTTCAGGTGAGACTGGGACTGGGAGGTAGTGGGGGACTCATAGTGGCATTTGCTGATCTACAATTAAGTCTAGGTTGGGTGCAGAAATGGAAATAGCAATGTGGGAGAAAAAGTGGAACTGCTTATGGTAAAAGAGTAAGTAAATCACTAGAAGGGGAGGAGATGACAAGGGGAATATGGGGCATTCTTTATGGGGCTGGAGGAAACAAGAATGCAGTTTCTCATGACTGTAACTATTAGTCACAAGAAAGGATAAAAGCAGAAAACAAAGAAAGAGGAAAACAGAATAAAGGAGACTGGTAGAGTACTGGACATACCAGGGACACCAGAGATATTCCAGAGCTCCTAAGGTTGAATTGATTCCCTGCAATGGCAAGGGCCACGTTTTGATTGATTGCACCTGCAGAGTCTTGTTCTTCTTCTGGGTTTCCTGTGCGTCCCTTTCCGGTGCGGGCATCTGAAACTAGAATTGAAATACCCCATTGGAAGTTCAGGGTCAATCCAGTTGTTGCTGCTCAGATGTCAGTCTTCCATCAGGCTGTAACCTAACAGAACAATTGACACTTCCATCCTTGAGACAGTTGGTCTGGCTGAGGTACCAAGCAATGAAGAAGGCGCAGCATTAGCAAGACGGATTACAGCCATCTGCAAAGGCTGCCCAGTAGTCCAAATAAACACAGGGAAAGGAGATGTGTCCAATAAGCTCCAGGTGTTCAGAGAGGCTAAATTAAAAGCAAAGGCAGTAGCAAACGTGAGGCTGTCTCTGAATTTCAAAGCTAAGTCAGCACTTTGTAAGACTCGGAACCATCCAATTTCAGTCCATTTCAGGCAAGAGGATCAACACAAAAGCCATGCATGGGATGGGTGATACTCAACAAAGTATGTGTCTGCTAACAGCTGACAGACAGTATTCCCTGCTGGTTAAAGAGCAGGTTTCATTTCAGGCATCTAGCTGTTTCTGTTCCCTGCTAGTTCTTGACATTGCTTTCTGCAAATGAAGTTTCGTAATACCTAAGTTTTGTAAAAATTTCCTCTGATTCTGAGTGCCCATTTTGTGTTTTGCAAGTCCTGTTTTTCAGAGAAGCTTGGTGACCAGCCAGTCCCAGTGCGTTCAGAACAAGATCTGCTTCTTGTGACATACTCAAAGAGAAAGACACACTAAAAACTAGCCATACTGGTACAATTTGGCTTCCTCATGTCTCCTTTTCATCTGCAGTATAAGGATAATACTTAGATTAGAAGAATGGGGTGAGATTTGATCTGCCAATGTATAATACTGCTTCCATTTTATTAGACTGAAAGTTATAAATACTACTTTCATAGTATTAAGATTTTTTGCCCAGTCATCTAAATGCAAAATATTTTCAGAACCAGTGACAAAAGTGTATTCTTCAAAGCTTTTACTTTTTTTTTTTTAATAGGATTTTAGAATCTATTTTATTTATGGAAATGAAATGTAGTTTTCCAATTAGTAAAGATCTTACAAAAAATGTGAAATAGCTACTTTGAGCAGTATCATATGAACAACATGTAGCAAAATGCCAGGAAACAGCTTGGATAATGTTGTTTTAAAAGGCTTGATAATGTAGAGCAAAGTTTATTGTTACAACAGACAAAATATATTTCATGTGTGATGAATACCCCTATCCGGTACTTATTTTGGTATTAATAGCACTAAGGAGCAATAGAAAAGACCGAAAGAATACAATCCCATTTCTCTAATCGTAATGTAGCACAATGTCATTATCACTCTTGTTTTCTTCCATACCTTCTGTTAAACCTATCTACATCTCAGTATTTCTTGTGGATCTTGCAGGCTGTATTTGCAGGATCATAATATTTACACTAAGAGATTGGTAGGAGTACTTACAGATACATCTCTGGTCTATCATTGGCTCATGAAGTGAGAACAGTGTTTTTCCTGTCTTTAAAAGTTGACTTTACTTCTAAGTAAAGATATATTCAACTTCACTAGACTGTGAGGAATTTCTGCACTTAGCATGATCTCTTTTATGTTTGATAGATTGTTTAGACAAGTCACACTAGGAAGTTGAAAAATACAAAGGGAAAAAGATCTTACTTGTAAAATCATGGAGTTGAGGCAATGAATCCAAAATTATACCAACCAAAGGGAGGTAAAGAGCTGCAATTTTAATCTTCACTTCTTTTTTGGAGCAGCGTGGGTCTAGGTCATGGGAACTCAGCAGGCTAAGGATAGCACTGACAGCTTTTCTTTGCACCTTGCTAATCCTATTAACACAAAAACCATCCATGAGCTCCATTAATGGGTCATGCACAAATTATTTATCAATAAAAGATTTATGAAGCAGAGTGGAGGTGAACAAAACACTTTAATACACCAATACTCATTAGATAATCTCTTCTATTCTGAGCAGAGACTCAAGTTCCTTGCAAAATACAGCTATCTTACATCTCCAAGCCACTTCACCACAATCAAAGAGTACCCAAGCCTTTTAAACTTCCCATAAAATTTAAATACGGTGAAGACAGGTTCTTAAAGAAAAGCATTAGACTCTGAACAAAGTTTAGCTAAACTCTTAAGCTCAGAGAAAGGCAGAGGTGTTTTAGAGAGAAAAGCAACCGAAATTTTAAGTTGTGTTCTCTATTTGTACATTTAGCCACTACCACAAGAAATGGTGTATTTTTATTCACCGGGACCAGGATACTGCAGATCAATGACTCAGTTATTGCTGTTACAGAGCGACTCACTGAAAGAGTGGGGAAAACAGGACTGCCTTGGGATCAAACTAAGACCTTGCCAAGTGTAGTAGTATGACCCGAACTCATTCTAAAATCTGCAAATTAGGATACCCACCCCTCACTGTCTGCGTCCAGCGCTGCTGCCAATTCAGTGAAAAGTAATCCGGTCAGAAAGTGCTGTTGACGGTATTCGGCTGAGAGGTCAAACATACTAGCAATTTTCTGGTCCTGGAAGCTAGAGCAGGAGCTAGAGTTCTGCAGAAGTATATTAGAAGTGTTAAAGTATGGTCACTGAAATCAAAGCTTCTTAATGAGGTTGTAGTCACAGTCCACACAGCTAACAGAAAATCTCAACCAGCAGAAAAAACACAGACTTTTAAAGAAGGTTGGACATTTTGGAGCAAATATCTGAGTGTGCAATAAAAAGCATTCAGTTTTAAATACGTTGCTTGCTAGAGTGCCATCTCATCCCTTCCATTCTGAGCGAGCATGTCATTCAACATTTTCTGAGATGTCAAATTCCTACCCTGTATTCATTCCTTTGGACAGGACAAAAAGAATTTTTACAATGAATGTTTACAACTTTTCATGTTGCTCTTATTGTTGCAAAGCAGCCATCAGACATCATACAGCAAGAGGCTGTCTCAACATTAAGATGGGCCTTTGTGTCAGAAGCTCTGAACTGTGCCTCCTTCAGCATCCATGATGTCTAGCATGGAAGTAAGGTCAGGAAAGACATGTGAACAGTGTTTCCTTTTACTCTGGAAAACCTTGTGTGAGCTTGCTGCAGATTATAATTTAGAGCAGCCTTCAAACTGCTGCAATTTATGGCTATGACTGATATACAGCCAGCTGAGGAATAGAAAGTTGCTGCTATATATGTGTTGTGAACTTCGCTTCTCCAATCATAGGTCTGTGCCACAGGTCACCTGGAATGTTTTTGTCCTCTGATCAGGTGAGTATAAGTCTTAAACTCTACTCTCCAGTACAGCTACTGGGGTTTATGAGTCCAAAATATGCTTTTAATTTATATTCTTCAATATGATTTTCCAATATTTCTGTCAGTTGCCTAGAAACAGTCCCAGAAAACAAACACATGAAGCAGCTATATACCACACTGTGGCAGCCATCTTCCAGCATATCGGGTCAAATGAAACTCACAGCTCTGAGCAGCCCCATATTTCCATCCACACGCTTAATCCCACTCCCATTTCAACCTCAAGCAGGTAGGCACTGTCTATACTGTTTGTGTGGAATAACATTAAAGCATAGAGCATCCAGTTAAGTGAATTTGGCTCCTCTCCAAGGATTGCAAAAGATTTATTCACAAGGCCACATTTCTTACTGAAAACTCTAACTCTAGCTGGGCAGCACACCTGCAGACACATCAAAATTACTGCAAGCGTGGTCACTGTATTAAATCATCCAAGTGCCACATAAGCCTTATTGATTTCTGCAGGTTGCACTTCAGAGGTTACTCCTAAAAGAGAGAGAGTTGATGATGTTGCTTGAAGTAAAGAATGACTAAACTGGTATCTGCCTGGCTCTGACTTGCTAGAACTAGTTGCAAGAGCTATGTTGACATCTCCTCTGCTCCCCCCCTCACCCCCACCCC
>NW_010238658.1:651-41182 GCF_000690775.1 Eurypyga helias | reverse complement strand
GCCCCGGCAGTGCGGGGCGGCGCGGTGCGGCGCGGGATCTAAGTCTGCGGCCTGGGGGCCGGGACCTCAGTGGAGTTGGGACGGGGGAGCTTTGTGCTTGGGAGAGGAGCAGGGCAAGGGAGCGAGTCTCGCTTCTTACGGGGTGGTGAGGAAGGTAGGTCTTTGGACCAAGTGGGTAGCCCCCGGGGCATGAGGTAGGGAGTAGATGGAGTGAGGCCAGTTCCTGGGAGATGGAGCCAGGTCCTGGCTTTTATCAGGAGGTCCTTGACCTGCGAGTGGACCTTTCGCAAGGCAGCAGCCAACTCTGCCCTTTGGCGTTCAGTGTGTATCTCCTACGTGCTTTGAGAAGCCCGAGAACTGGAAGGTGATGAAGAAAGAGCGGGTGACATCCCGTCTTTGCTGTTAGGTACCAGAAATGTAAAATGCTTCCACACAAGACTGCTTTTGCCCTTGCAGGGTGACCCTGTGCTCGGCTGTTTTTCAGTTCTGCTGGGCTTTTCAGAGAATAGTGGTCAGAACTGTATGGAATAGGGATTTTTTCTTTTTTCCATATAGTTTGTCTATGTAGGACAGGCATGCAAAGCCCCAGCAGTGGGCTAGGGCTTGCTGGTAGTGGCTCAGTATTGGTCTGACAGCTTGCTGTACTACTAAGTTTTTGTGTAGGATCAGTTACAGTGATACTCAGTCACTAAGAATACTGGAATAAGCATTTTTTGGTGTAACAGATTTGAAACTTTCTGTCTCTTTTTACTGGTTGTGGCTTTTTTTGTAGATTGGCCTCCATTTCTGTGAAGAAGCTGGTGCCTCTGTGATTAACTCTCGATGCAGTTTTGATTCAGATTTATTATTTGATTTGTTGAAGATGTCATCAGGCCTTACAGAGGAACAAAAGAGAAGAATTGAAGAGAACCGCCAGAAGGCTTTGGCTAGGAGAGCAGAGAGGCTAGCAGCCCAGAGAGGTGGGCAGGTGGGGGTCACTAGCCCTCAGGTGAAAGAACAGAGTCCAGGCAATTGGAGAAACTTGAAAGAAGATAAAAATCATGTCAGGATCATTAGCCAGCACCAACAGAATACAAACAGTCCTGCGGAGCAGAAGAGCTATCTTCAGAAAGATTATAATCGTTACACTGCAAACCAACAGATGGCTGGCTCACACGGAGAGCAACAAAAGAATTGTTCGGAGGACTCGGAACAAGCAAGTGGCATTAAGCAGTTCCCTACAATGATCCCAAATTCTCTGAGTTATCCCCATAAACATTGCGTGGATGCTGGTGGTCAGGAACACAGACAACAAGCTTTAATTAGTCTGGGTACGTTCCAGCAGCCCCAGTGCTACCCAGCTTTCAAAAACCCTGGAGAACCATCTCATCCTAGATTAATTGATGATGGGCACCCTGACGGCAGTAAAGATTTACAAAGTCAGAACAAATCTGCCATAACACATGTTTTTCCACCAAGCAGCGCTACCCCAAGTGATGCAGAAATGCTGATAAACACAAGCAGACCAGTGGAAAGAGAAGGGCAAGGTGGTGCGTCTCAGGCCAGTGGTAGGATGCAGAAGCTGACCAGCTCTGCTGGTGCAGGCTTTACCTTTGAAGCTGCCTCTTGCAAGAAAGCAAATAGTGTTTCAAAAGGAAAATGCGTAAAATACGGGGAAGAGCGATTCCAGGTCGAAATAGGGTATAATGCTGAACTCATTGCTGTGTTTAAGAAGATACCAAGCAAAAACTATGGTAAGAATTGTTTGCTGTTAACTGTTTTATGTTGGATTGAAGTTTCAGCATCTGCTGGAGCTGTAGTTGCTATATGCTGTTCGCAGTGCAGCTATTACTGGGGCAGAATGTGTGTATTAATGGGGGATTGGAAAAGTAAAGACAGATGAAATTGGAAAGAAATTCTGGGCATAAATAGCTTAAGCTTGGATTTAGCCAAGAAATCAGAAGCCCTGCTTTATGAACAATACTCCAAGAAGTTTAGTGACAACAGCTGGTCAGAGTCTTTTGGGAGTGAAGGAAGAGAAGTTATTTGTAAATTGGTATGGGAAAATGGGTCACTTCGACTGTAGTTCAGAGTCGATGAGCCGATTCTGTTAACTGGGTTACGGAGTGTCGTGGAGTCTCCACCTTTTGGCTTGCTTCTGATCTTTTCTCCCAGCTTTTATTTGTTATATTCTACTTTTGTTTCCTCCCCTGTGTTGCTACTCCTTGTGACTAGCTGCTGCATTCTTTTTGTCTTAGTATAGATATGCCCAATGTTTTTTTGGTGTCATCTAGCTGTAAACTTGGGCGTACTGTTTTTCAGGTGTGTGTCAAAAAAGTTTGCATGAGTAGATTCAATTTGCTCTTGCCCTGCATGAACATTTTGCAACACCACTTTTTTCTATCCTAAATAATTCATAATCTGTCCTATTGTAGATCCTGTTATGAAAAAATGGAATTTCAGCCTGGAGGATTATAGCAGTTTCAGTAAGTAAATGGGCTGTTGAATGATGAAAAAGAATCCAAGTCTTGACCTCCTCTTCCCCTGCCTTCCATAATTATTATTTAGCTTTGTTATTGTCTGGCGTAATAAATGTAGTGCTACTTAAACATAACGCCCATCTCTCAGGCATCTACCTCATAACGCTTTTCTGACACTTTGTTGTTGATTAGAAATAACTTGCTTTTTCACATAATCCAAATGCCAAGCATAAGTTTAAGTTTTTTTGCCGTTGCTGAAATTTTCAGCAACCAACAAGGCTTATCATAGGAAAAGTGTCTGCTGTACAGGTAATTCATATGAATCTGTATTTAGAACTAAGTGTGTTCCACTGGCTAATGCTTAATTTCTAGGTCTGCTCATGTAGGGTTTTTTTAAACAGTGCTTTTTTTTTTTTAACATTTTTTCCTGTTAATTTTTTGTGTCGGAAAAGGAAAAAGGGTAATAATTCTCTAGGGCTTTGAGTGAGACTGAAAATGGATTTGCCTTTTTTTGGCATAACAAGAATGGCTTTATCTTTTTTTCCTCTCCTGTCATTTTGTTCTGGAAAGATTGAGAGATGATAGAGGCAAACACTTCAGGTAAGCTTTTCAAAAGCACATTGTATTGAAGTGAGTGATAAATCACTATTGATTTCAGTGGGAACAGTATTAGGCCTGTGTTGAGCATTGAAAAGCCCACAGTTGAGTGCTGGTATTTTAGCTTCCCATGTGGGTTGCCACACATTTATAATTTAAATGCTGCTGGTTTGCTTGAAGTGTATCAAGTACAGATGAGAGCAGAGTCTCAAGGAGCTTGCAGAAGAAGAGGATGGTTTTTAGAAATCAAGCTTTTTTTCCTTAAAGCTATCAAATATGAGTTCTTGGTGGAAGTTCCTGTTGACAGGTGAAGGCAATATGTGATCAACATTGGGCAACCCCAGCAGGGGAAAAAATACCCTGAGGAAAGGGAATTAAAAGGGCCTTGGTTTGAAGTCTTGTAAGTGTAGAAACAGTCATTTTAAAACTTCCCACTGTTAATTTTGTTCTTCTAAATGATGTCCTGTCTTTCTTTGTACTATATCTTAAATTGCAGTCAAGCCTAGAAACAAATATTGGGGAAAAAAAAAAAAGTAAAATATGGTTGGGTGTGCGTTGGTTGAGTTTTTTTCAATGTCTTTCAGTGTTAGTTGTAGAGATGAGCTCTAACTGAGTAATGCTAGAACAGTAGCATCTGGGCTCTTGCTCAGTGTGTTGGGAGGAGAAGAGTCTAAATTGGTGGTTTCTTAGTTTTCTGCTTTAAAAACTACGTTCACTTGAGGCTCTTAAACTTTTTCTTTGGAGTAGAAATCTCAAATGCTTGGGTTTATTCTGGAAGTCTGTTTTTAAAAATAAAGTTGGATGAAATCCCACTGGCTTACTAACTGGTTAAGAAGAACATGTCTGAATTTCTTTTCTTTCTCCACTTTTTCCCTTTTCAAATCTTAACCACTGAACTTGGATTTGTTTACGTTGTTGCATATCAATAAGCTGGACTATTTAAAAAGAAGCAGGGTGGATCGTGATTTGCCTCATAGGGACTAGATTCACCTGAGCTCACTGCGAACAGCTACTGGACTGGAGAGCTTGCCTCTCTTTACAAATATGTGGAGACAGAATATGCTTAGTGTTCTCCTGCTCGTGGGTTTAATGGACTCTGGAGGTGCTAGTGAATCCGTGCGTTGCTGTGGTACCTATGAGCTGGAGTCTTAGGGATGAAATTAATTATTTTAGTTCTGTATAAATACAAGAAAAATGGTTCTTGTTCCTTAACCATCATGGTTCAGCTGTGATAATAAAGGCAACACATAGCTATAGTGTGGCAGAAACACACAGGGAAAAGTGGGACGTTTATTTGTGTGGATAGGTGTGGTCTCAGGCTGACGGCTGTAAAATTCTGTGTCCCTTGTCCCCCCAGTACCCTGGCACCACGACAGAGGAGGTTGCTAGTGATAGTAAGATAGTGCAGGTGGCTGAGGGGAAGTAGAAGTCTAACTGTAAGACACCGTGGAGTAAAGGGTGATGGACCTAAATTGTAACAAAGGACATTTGGAGGTTTGGACTGGATTCCTTCCTATAAACGCTTCCTACAGTATTGGGAATATACAACATTCCTCCTAGATGGGATTGCGTATCAGACATTGACATGAGGCAGATATTTTTAGATCTTTTTCCTTTGCTGTTTGCAGAAATACGTTCTCATCTTTTCAGGCACATACAATGTTGATCAGCATGCCCCTGTCCCTGCAACTTTGGAAGTGAAAACGCTGTATGAATGTATGCAGTTGACTGCTGAATGTGGTTCTGCAGATTGCCTGCCCTGGCCACGTTTTGGATTTGCTGGCAGAGGGAGCTTAATGCAGTGACAGTGCTGGACAGGCCTTTCTTCACCTACTGTCACATGTTCCCACTGCCACTGCTGTATTCTCTGTGGAAAATCTTACCAACCTGCTCTTCCAGGACATCACACGCTCTATTCTTTGTCCCTGTGAGTGAAAGCAGGGAATCATTGTTCCTTTTAAACTGCATGGTTTGTTTGTCATCTTCTTGCCCCTTCTCTTCCCAAAGCATCCTGTGCATCTTTAGTTCTTTGTTACTAATTCTTTTCTCTGTATCTCATGCTTTTTTCCCTAGTGGAGGCAGCAAATCAACTTTCATCAGTAATTCTGGTACCACTGGAAGGAGAAAATGCAGTTGGCTTGGCATCAGGCTCTCATTTCGTTGGCGGACAGGTTAATGTGAAATCCCTCTTGAAGATGTGTAAGAACTGGAAGAAACCCTCAGCTCTTGTCAAAGGGAAGTGCGTGCTGATATCTCGCTTGCGGTTTGAGGTTGATATTGGGTATTCCGTGGAAGTGATTGGAGTATTCAAACAGATGGATTCCAGAAATTACGGTGAGTCGTTATTTCTGCTCTGTTCTGACAGTGTAGTTGGGACTGCTCTTGGAGTGCTGTGAGTGCTTCAGGGGAGAGAGGTTGTGAGAGCACATCCCTCTGAAACAGCCCGAGAGCATGTGTTTTGGTGAAGATTTTAAGAGCTCCTGTAGTTCTGGTATAGTGCTGTATCAGTGCACTTTACTCCATGCCAGCACATGCCCTCTTCTGGGCCCGTTAGCTGAGGGGATATTTCAGGACTCTGCATGATTACATCTACTACTGAGAAGGGATGTGCTGATAATTTACCAGCAGCATGGAGGCCATGCATAAGTTCTTGTCTTTATTATCAAATGTAGTTGGACATTCTCATATTTCTGCTGCTTTACTGTAGCATATAATGGCTGCAACTGCCTGAGAAGATTGAGTTTACCAATAGCTTTACTGATGTTTTTGAAGCAAGTGGTACTGTAGAGCGCTTTTTATGTTGGCATTCAGATTTCAATGGTAAATACCAGCAGTAAGGTGGGAGTGAGGCACAGAGTGATGAGGGGACCTGTGCAGTGTCCCAGCAGGTCAGTGACAACATAGGGAACTAATTCTGGAGTGCTCGTTCTTCGGGCAGGGCCCTATTTGGGTCGTTTTGTCTTCAGCAGGCTTGGGATTCATTCTGACCTTCCCTGGAAGTTGCAGGGAAGTTGCAGTGCTACCCAGGAATGAATGTGCCCCATAAGTCTGGCTTTCATGTTACATTTTGGACATTGATGGATTGGAGAATTTCCTCTGCACCATCCTGAGCACATCCTCTCTGTAGGGTACAGAGGTACAACTGGAAGTTACTGTGCTACTGACCAACGTCTGTCTGTTGGTTAACAAATAGGAGCTTCCATGCACATTCTTAATCCCTTCTTACAGTGAAGAGAAAGTGGTTCCCAAAATCCTTGAGTAGGTGGGGTCCTTACGGTGGTTCATTAGGGAAGCTGACCTTGGCTTGCTGCAGGGATATCATCACTTCTAGATGTGTGCTCATACTTTTTAGCCTTCTTCAACCTGTTTGCTTAACGTGAAAACAGTCGATTGCTGGACGAGGTAAGAATTCTTTTAAAGCAGTTCTGAAATGCAGAGGATATGGATGGATAGCCATGTCCTTACAGACAGAGAATTCAGACTTTTTTAAAAGAAACTTAGACTATTTGTTGTAACTATTGCAGATATGAACACCAGAAAGTGGAGTTTCCTGCTGGAGGACTATCCCAAACTGAGTGAGTAGCTGTTTTTCTGACTAGGGCTATTTTCTAGAGAGGCAAATGAATTCTAACTTCATTTTGTGGGCTAAGCCTTTTCATTCTGGGGAGATAAGTTACTAACAGACTATGAAGCAGGTGTCTTCCTGTTTTGTCAGGTATTTACACTGTTCCCCCAGACTCAGAACTGTGTGTTATTCATGGCAGTCCTTTAGTGGCCCGTTGGGAGGGTGACTCTGTTCTGTCGGACCCTGCATGGAATTTCTGTGCACATCTAGCTGTGCTCCCCTTGTCCTCAGTGCCAGTCCACCTTGCTTCCTTTTGTGTGTATGTCAATTCAGAAGCTGGTACAGCCGCCCCTTGCCTAGGAAACAAACAGGCAGCAGGTTATTTTACTTCCAGTTCTTTTGTTTTAATTCGCTACAGGATCTCAGTCGTGTGCATGGTGTTGTGCTATTTCATTTCACACCCGGCAAACTTTGTTTTTCAGGTCAGAGCACTAGGTTTTCAAGTCAACTGATGATTTCTGCAACAACCAGTTCATCCACAGTTACAGTCTGGGCTGTGACTGTCTGCCTGTTTCTGTTCAGCCTCTTGTTACTACCAGTAGTAATGGCTTTGCAGGCAGCACAAAATGGTTAAGTTTTTTAATTGGCGTACAAGGCACGTTAGAATTCAGGTTGCTTTCGTAGCTGAGTTGATTTTGAGGCAAATAAGAGGAGCTGCTTGTTTCTGTTGCAGAACTGTGCAGATCTGCTTGAAGCAGAATTTTCTATTCTACTAAAATGCTTTGGTGCTGGTTGATGGATACGTAAGACAGCTGAGCCAAAAAATCTTTGAGAGCATCGTATTTTCCCTTGCAAGTGGAACTTAAGCACATAGTGTCACTACAGTGTTCATTTCGTGGTAGAAGTTGAGCAGTAGACTCCTGCCCTTATGTATCTGTGTGATGCTGGTGAAACTGTGACTCACTGAACAGAAATGTAGAGCTGTGGTTTGGGTTTGTTGGGTTTTTTAAAAATTAGATGACAGTTTGTAGAATAATCCATTCTCAGCAGCATGTTCCTAACACATCTGCTGCTTAGATTTTTGTGTTTAGCTAAGTTTATAGAGTGCTTTGAGGTGAACAGCATTATGCAAGTCCTAAGTAGTAGCATTATCTGTCATCCTAGTCGGCTTGCTGTGTTTGCCTTGGTACTTGTGTGAAGGTATGTGGCTGTGGAATTTGACTGGGGTAAGCTTCAGAAAGTTAATAATAAGCAAGGTGCTCTATGCACATCCTTAGAAAGCGCGACTGAATGTTTCAGAGCTGAAATGCTGTTGCTCGGGGTTGTTTTTCTCCAGCATGGCTTCTGCTTCCATGGGATACTGGAGCACGTTTAATAATTGAGTATCTGCATGGTCCTATGATGCATGTCTTAATAAAATTAGTAATGGTTGTAGGGCTGAAAGCCAAGTTGTGGGGCTTTGTAGGAATGTCAGAACGTGAAAACAAGTGATCGTGTCTTGGGGGAGACCACTATGAATCTCCAGGGTTGGGATGTTGACAGGCCCTGACTTTAGTGAGAGCTGAAGATCCCTTTCAGTTTGCTAAAAGGGCGTTTTGTACGTGCGAAGGGCCTGATCCGGCAGCTCATGCGAGGCAGTCTGAGCAAACGCATTGTATCCCAGGCTGTCGCGCTCAGCCACGCTGGCTGGCATTTGGGTACATTGCATGAAGTGTTCAGAATCCCACAGATTTAAGGAAAGTAAAAAAAAAAAAAAAAAATAAAAATCTCTGTAAATGTTCATGCAGGGTGCAATTTATGAGGGCATTTGAAGCTTCCAGCACGTGCCTTTTTGAGGAACAGCCTTTGCTTTGTGCCTGTTCACTTACCTACGTCAAAATAAAAAAAAAAAGAAAATAATTCTGAAAGGCTGGTTGCCATTTCCAGCAGAGAGATCTGTTAGCTGGGAACTGTTTGTGGAGGTTACTGTCTCTTTGCCTAGTTGCTCAGTCATCTTTATATAAAGGTCACTTCAGTAAAAAATGTCTGTTGGATGAATCATGCTGGTGGCAGATATATCTTAATCACTCTCCCAGCTCATGTACAGAACAATAGCAACAGAATTATCAGTGAGAAAATTGTAGCAATTATGCTAACACATAGCTCAGTCTGTGAGTGTAATAACAAGCTAGCTTGTGCTGTACTTCGGGTGGAGCGAGTTCCTGCTATTGAAGAAGTATAAATTAAACCCGAGAGTTTAAAAAGTTTGGTCATTGCCCAACCACAAATGGAAATCTTTTCATATGTGTATTTCTTGGAATTGCTTTCCCCCTTCAGATGGCAGGGGTCCATTCTCCTGCTTTCCTCTTGCAGATAACTGAAATGAAAATACCTAACTGAATTCTGGAGGTGCATTTACTGCTGGTGGAGTGAGTTCTTATTTCAGTTTGTGTAGCTCTGGTTATTTTTGCAAACAGAGTTGTTGTACGTCTTCCTGTCTTTGTATAAAAAACAACCTCTAAATAAAAAAAATACGCTTCCTGCAGTAAAGGATCTGGGCACATGCATTGTGTTCCTAGTGTACACGTGTCCTCTGTTTCTCTAGTCAATGGTCAGAGATCGATCACTAAAGACGTTTTCCTGGTCCCAGCTCACTGCATGTTTAAACTGGTATTTGTTTTCTTAGAACCTTACTGTTGGACTAAAAAGAAATACTTTATCATTTTGGGATGGGATAGAGATGCTGCTGGAGGGGGCTGAAATAAGGTTATCTAAGAGGAGAGTTGTCCTGGCTGAGGCTTTGCTTGTTGTGATGCATGGGTTGAAAAGATAAAGGCCCAAGGTCTTTGCATAATGGAGGCTGGGGATCCCTTTAGTTCCACTGGGAAGCTGCAGGTGAAACTGAGAAGGGTTCATGGGTGAAACATCTGTAGAGGTGAGAGACTCAAGTGGCTGCCTGTGGCCTGGTTCTGGCCTGCAAGCTGGTTCTGTCCAGGAGAACAGCAGTGGACACTGGCTGAGCAGGGAGTTGCTGTCGGTACCATGTCACTGAAGGGTGGCTGTCAGAGTGCTGCTGAGGGTGGTACAACAGCAGTTTCTGAGTCTTGGGGTGCTTCCTTGTTTTCTTTTCCAAACATGGTAAACAAGGGGTGATAAATTTGAGACAGAGCCAAGCCTATGTGAATTTGGGGAACAGGAGAAGGGAGTTTTCAAAGCTGAAGATGTGTGATCTTCTTGAGGTAACTGTGTATCAGGTCACTCCTGATCACTCAGGGATTGAGAGCTCAGAGGTGTTTAATGCAGAATCCCAAGATGAAGATGCCCCTGCCGTCTAAGCTTCAGAGGCTCTTTTGTTCAAATCCATACTTTTATTTCTGAGTAAAGTGTGCCCTAAGATGCCCTCAGTATGAGTAATCCAGCTCCAGCTGTATTAGTAGCAATCATCTCTGAATGATGGCATCAGACTTTCCAAGTCTAAATACGAGGGGAGGAGGTGGGATTCATCATGTTGTTCTGAAATAGACTTCAGGGACGAGGCCAGGCCAACACCTGTGCATGATGCAGTGCTTTCCTGACCTGTTTCAGGGTAGGAAATAATATTGTTGATGACTTTGAGGGTTGTGCTCTGATACCTGTCATGTAAGTTTTGTATACGTTGCCACTTCTGATAATAAACTGATCCGTTCTTTGCAGTGGAAATGTTACAGAGCCTTGCGTCAGTAGAAGTGGAGCCACTGCCCGAGGCAGTAATAAAAGCCTTTGCTGCTCAAATACAGAGATCTACATCACAGACAGACATTCCTGATGCTGACCTTTCAGTAGTGGACTCCGAAATTGTGACGAGCCTCATGCCCTTTCAGCGGGAAGGTGTGAAGTATGTCCTTTTTGCGTGCTGCTAACAGCTAGTCCTTGCTTAGAATTGTGTACTTCATATTAGTGTCCAGGCTGCATTTTTTTCCATGGAGGGCTCCACATTTCTTCCAAGTGGGCACTCTGGGCTCTTGGTTGTTTGGTATGGTATAGTTTGTTTTGTTGCTTTTTATTTTTATGGGTTGTTGGGGTTTTTTTAGAGTGACACATCTATTCTGTTTCTATCTAGAATTCTTCATCATGAGTCAGGAGGAAAGTAGCATTTTGCTAGTCTCATAAAATTGTTCAAATGATACATCTCTGATCTCCCTCTTGTGATTCAGTATGTGCCTAATTGTCATATGATTTTTTAAATTTATTTATTTTGTAAGGTCATTTTTTTCTTTATTTTTCCTCAAAGTGCACCTCTTTCCTTGTTTTTTAAATATTAACTATGCATGGGAAAGTGCCAGGAAATGGGACCCAGGCCCTGAAAGATTTAAAATTACTAATTGTATGTAGAGATAAACTTTTAAATGTCCTTGTCCTCATCATATATGCCTATTAGTTACTGACTTCAAGATGCAATCCAGGGAAGTCTGTACTTACTGGTGTTAAAGTAGCATTGTTAGTATTTTCTTAGCTCAGGCAGGATGAACTCTGGGACAGAACGTGAGTAATATCATGGAAAGAATGTGCTCTAAATAATTGTAAGGTCTTGATACTACTCCTCATATGAAATCAAAGTCTCTAAGGGCTGGTCTGAACCACTTTGTTCAGTAGCTTCAAGCTTTGAGAGATTTGTGAGAGTTCCTCACTTGTGCTAAGAGTATGGGAGAAGAGCCAGGTTTACTGAAGAACCCAGATCTCTACCAGGTGATCCACATTATAGGCTTGGTGATGAGTTGTGCTCATCTTGGCTGCCAGGACAGATGATAACCCATTTCTTGACTCTTACTTCCCTTCTCTACCTTCCAAAGCTTTGCAGTTTCAAGAGAGGGACGTTTACTTCTTGCGGATGACATGGGCTTGGGCAAGACCATCCAGGCGATCTGCATTGCTGCCTATTACCAAAAGGAATGGCCCTTGCTGGTGGTGACTCCTTCTTCCGTGAGGTTTACGTGGGCAGAGGTACTGTGAGCTTGGGCATGTGCAGGTAGTCACTAGAGGGTGTGTGTGATGGTTATGCTGTGTTGCGCTCTACGGTTTAAAATTTTGAAAATATGTATATTAAAGGGAAGAAACTTAAAATTGTATTCGTTTAGAAACTGGAGGTGGGGGGAAATCACTTGGCATTGACTGTATGGTATATGCTTATTTTCTTTTATTGGCCAGGGTTTTTTTTGTGGTCCAGCTAGTCTGTTGGAAAGAGGGAGATGTAGAGAAAGTATCTCCTTTGACCCTCTGTTAACTTTATTCCTGCAAGTCATATGGTTCCAAGGGGACATTTCACTCATCAGTGTCAAAAAAATAGTTGCATTCAAGTGATTGCCTGTTGTACTCAAGCCCTGCATCGCAGTATTTGCCAGTCCCTTGGCTGCAGTAGTAGCCCAGATGCTGGGATTCTTTGCCCTGTCCAAGAGGCTCCGTTCTCATCATCAATGTGTCTGTCATAATACACCTCTGTCCTGTCCACTGTATGCTGCTGACTTCTCTGCGTCCTTTATTAATGTTGATCAGAAGCCCAGGAAAGCTTGTATGGTTGGGAAATGTATCTTGAAATAAATGACTGTCCTGGCTTGTACGCTGAGGCTCTTGGGTTGCTGTAGGGTGGTGAAATGTTCACTGTGGGAAGGTGGTGAGCCAGAGGTTTTAGGTCAGCAATTTCATGCCTGAGCAAGGAGGGGGGTGGGAGTTTAGCTTTCCATGGAATGTTGCATTGATGAGAAGTGTACTGATTGGGATTTGCCGTTTATGTGCTATAACTGGGTTGTTAGAGCCTCTTGGTATGTTTTCATGTCCAGCAGTGCGACCCGCTGTATCCTGGGCCACATCAAAAGAAGTGTGACCAGCAGGTTGAGGGAGGTGTTTCTGAGGTGACGGGGTGAGGCACTGGAACAGGTTGCCCAGAGAAGCTGTGGGTGCCCCCTCCCTGGAAGTGTTCAAAGCCAGGTTGGATGGGGCTTTGAGCAACCTGACTAGTAGGTGTTCTTGCCCATGACGGGAAGGTTGGAACTACATCTTTAAGGTCCCTTCCAACCCAAACCATTATGTGATTCTGTGATTTATTTTGTTTGTTTTTTTCTAGATATTTTAAAAAGGAGAGGTAGTGGAAGAGTTTTTGTTGGTCTGGATGAGTTGTACTTCATCCTCACTGTGGATTAAACATTGCTGTAGTGAGAGATGTTTACTGCTTAGAAATTTGTGTTTCACAGCCTGAGGTTTCCTGTTTTGTTGGAAAACTGAATTTCCCTGTCAGTGGTGGTCACTGCATTCTCTGGCTCTGAGCATAGCTGGTAACACTGTCAGGAGGTTATGAACATTTATACTACAGATCATTTTTTTTCTGCAATAAGAAGCAAGAATACAGCATGTTTGAGCTTTCCTAACTGTGAAATACAGATTTGGCCTTAGAGCCTGTGTTCTGTTCTTGATCTGCACCCTGTTACTAGGGTTGTTGCCTTGGGGAAGGCTCCTTACCCCTACTGTGCTCCCAGCTGATGTCTGCTGGTGGGTGGGTGGCTCCATGTTCTAAGCATTGATGAGAATGCTCTGTGAAGTGCTTTGGGATCCCAACAGAGAACATAAGCACCAGAATGCAATTAATTGCTTTCCTCTTCCTCCAGGCATTTCACAGGTGGCTTCCATCCTTGAGTCCAGGTAGCACCAAGGTCATAGTGACTGGCAAAGACAGCCTAACAGCAGGCTTGATAAACATCATCAGCTTTGACCTCCTCAGCAAGATGGACAAGCAACTTAAGAGCACTTTCCAAGTAGTTATTATTGTAAGTGGTACACTAAAATTTTGAAGTTAATTGCATGCTGCAAATGGGGTAACCTTTGTGTTGTACAGCAGAGAAGTGTGAAGTGGGTCTTATTTATCTTGTAATTGTGGCTGTGATCACAGCTCTCTTCATGAGTAGAAGCAGGAATTTTCTCTGAAGCCTTCTGAGATTGCTAGTTGAGTTTAATTCCTTTTTGATTCCTGAGGCTGTGTTTTCTCTCTTACTGGTTATAGTGCCACTCTGATTTCGTTGTGGTTGGGCATGTCCTCTGCTGGAGAGAAAGGTGTTTAATGTTGTGTGTCAGGGCGATAGTCTTGGAATTGTATCTTTTTAAGGGGATTGGACTTCAGGGTGGTATTAGTGTTTATCCAGTAAACCAGATGACCTCTATGTGGGTAAAGCATCAAAAAATCTCACTTTGCTTGTGTTCCACTGACAATCTGCATTAAGCCTTCTTTGATCACTTGTATCATTTCTTTTGTGAATTACTTGGAAATCCATTTTTTAACCTTTTACAAAGCCATGGTAAAAGGCATTCTTCTAGGTTTCCATTACTAAAAATTCAAAACATCAAGTGTTTCAAATCCAGCTTGGATCAATAGAGACCAGAAGTGTGTACATAGCTTACTATGAGTGTTTGATGTTCTCAGTCTAGTTTTCAGCACACATATGCACCTGTCCCTAAGATCCTGACAATTGGAACATAATAATCCTTTTGTTTCTTAGCATCAGATGGGAATGTGGGAAAGATGGTTCTTTGGAGACCAAACTACTCGTGAAGGAATTTATTTTTTTCTTTTTTTGTTTTTCACCTGCTCACTCTCTGACAAGGCATTCTGTCAGAGTGGAAATGCAGATCGTTACTTGTGTATGCTGGTGCTTGGAGTAAAGGGACTTGGACTCTAGGGCTACTGCTCTGGAACCTTGTACGAGGCCTGAGGTGGTAGGTGTTCTTTCTGTGTGTTTATATGTTCAAATTTGGACCCTGTATATGTTTTTACAGCTGAGAGTAGTCCTCCTGAGTGCTGAGTTCCCTAATTTTATTCCTAATCTTCTTTTGATGGCTGGGAACATTAATGTAGCGTATTTGTTAATCACGAGGGCGAAGGCTGTGCCTGAGAGGCTAAGCAGTTGTATTGTCTTTGCATGCGTGGTTGCTTGCTCATCCACATGTGGAAGGATGAGAATGTACCCTTGGAGGGCACCGATTACTTTTTGTGTCTAAGTTCTGCCTTGCTGCAGCAGTAGAAATGAAGCCTGTTTGGGGGTGATGTCTCAAGTAGGAGGCTATTATCCACCTGGTGAGACCTATCAGCAGAACAGTTGGATCCTAATTAGATTTCTTTTTTTCCTTATTGTTTTCATTAACCCCTTATTTAGGGAAGTGGCACTGTATAGGCCTCCTATGTTTGCTGCATTTAAAGGACGCAGAGGGGCAAATGAGTATCAGTGGTGGAAATAATGTTCCTCTTTCTCCTTCCCGCTCCAGCCCTCTCTGCTCACTTGTTAGTGGTCATTTGAGATTCATAGCTTTAAGGTTTGATTTCTGTTCCATTTGCTTGCAGCTGCAGGTTTGAATGTAGGAAGCCTGCTACTCTCCATGCTCTTTTCATTTGGAATATGATGTGACTCCTAGTGCTTGAACAATCCTCTGGGATGATAGGCTTGTAATATTAGATAGCTGAGAATACTGGGAATTTGTTCTGTAGCCTGCAGTTGGACTGTAGATCAGAACTGTCTTCACTTTCATGCTTGTTTTGTTTCAGGATGAATCTCATTTCCTAAAGAACATGAAAACTGCACGATGCCGAGCTGCCATGCCTCTACTCAAGGTGTGTATGCTGGGTGCCAAACCTCCAGCAGCCAAGGTCAGGCTCCCAGAGCGGTGTTGCTCCTTTTACCAGGTTTAGAAGCCAACAGCTGAATTCTGTTGTACAAGTAGAAATTCAAGTAATGTTGTAGATCCAAGAGCAAAATTTGTCTCTGGCTTAGCCACTGGTTACCATACAAATGGTAGGTGGTAAGACCTAACAGAAGAACTTCAGAGACTCCCTTGATGTAATTGTGGCACTGCCCCTGATTACTGTTATGGTGATGGGAAAAAGGGAATGTCACAGCTCACTGAATGTATTCAGAGGGAGTAGAAAGAATATAGTAGTGTCAGCGTGGCTTGTTTAAAGGAAATAATCATTATCAGTTGCTTCTTGGCAGACAAATCGCTGCTGTATATCTAAGTGACATTACCAAGGTCTCTTCCTTGGCTTTGGATTTGGGCTCTACTCTGTTACTGAAGCCTTGCAATGTGTTTATGTGGCTGGGATTCAGGAGCGCTCCTGCTTGTTAAATGTACAGAACTGGTAGGAAATGGCAGATTGTGAGGTTAGCAAGACAAGTGGCCCACAGAAGGAAGGCAATATTCAATTACGCAATAACAGGACAAAAGTAAATTTTAATGTCTGCCTGTTGTCCTGGGATCAAAGGATCAAACTCTCCCTGGTAGCCTCTAGCAGATTAGAGTTCTGAGTAGTTTCTAGACACTGCAGTGTCTGTACATTAGAATAAGGTAAATGCAGTTTCTCTTCAGCAATGATCAGCAAGTGTACTGATAGAAGATTCGATCTGTGATGGCTTTATAGCAACTGAATTTTATATGCGAGATTCTTAATGGCAAGCTGAAGATGGTTGTCCTTGCATAACTTCATTATTGTCTTTAAAGGCCTGACTCTCGTCTTCTCTTGGCTTTCACTTCAGGCTTTTAATGTTTGGAAACTAAGTAGGAGGTCCAATTTTATGTGCAGTTTGAAGTACAGTAATTAGAGTGTATGTCTGAAAATGGTGGAAAATAACAAATTTACCTTATTGCAAAATGCTCGAGAAGTGGTCTCATCCTCTCCTACTTGTAGCTTTGTAAGGATCAGCTTGTCAAAATTATTTGCAGGCCAAAAGATACGAGAGTGAAAGATGATAGCTGTTCAGCAGAGGTTAATTGCCTGTATGCACTTACTAAGAATTTACAGTTTTAATCTGTCACATTACTGGTCTTAGAGAATTGAGAACTAGTGCTTCTGAAACTGAATTTCAGTATTCTGAAGGCATTAAGAGTTTTGTGTTCATGTCATGCACTATCTCACCTGCAAACAGCATACAGTACCAGATGTTTCATGTTGGATGTTCAGGTAAACTTTATCCTTCTGCTTGCTGACTACAGCTTCTGAAGCAAGTATTTGCTGTAATAGCCACTCTTCTGCCATCCTTTCTTTCCAGCACATCTTTTGCTCTACAACTAGCCCCTTTGGCAGCTTTGTCTTCAGCGGCTAATGAGGGTTGCTGTTTTTACTGCTGGTACGGCACCTCACAGCAATGCTTTCGTATTTGAAAGAACTGGCAAAATATGAGGCGTTTTCATCACTTGAATACTACATTTAACAACTATACTGAGTCATCTTTATAGTAAATAGTCAATGGGGTAAAAATGGGTGATTCTCCCACTCTACTCTGCTCTTCTGAGACCCCACCTGGAGTACTGCATCCAGCACTGGGGCCTCCAACATAAGGAGGATATTAACCAGTTGGAGCGAGTCCAGAGGAGGCCACGAAGATGCTCAGAGGGCTGGAGCACCTCTGCTATGAAACGAGTCTGAGAGAATTGGGCTTGTTCAGCCTGGAGAAGAGAAGGCCCCGGGGAGACCTTATAGCACCTTCCAGTACCTGAAGGGGCTACAAGGAAGCTGGGGGGGACTTTTTACAAGGGCCTGTAGTGACAGGACAAGGGGTAACAGGTTTAAATTGAAAGCGGGGAGGTTTAGATTAGATATCAGGAAGAATTTCTTCACAGAGAGGGTGGTGAGGCACTGGAACAGGTTGCCTAGAGAAGCTGTGGATGCCCCATCCCTGGAAGCGTTCAAGGCCAGGCTGGATGAGGCTTGGAGCAACCTGGTCTAGTGGAGGGTGTCCCTGCCCATGGCAGGGGGGTTGGAACTAGATGGCCTTTAAGGTCCCTTCCAACCCAAACCATTCTGTGATTATATTATTCTGTTTTCAGTATTTTACATGGTACTTTGAGATTATTGATAAAGAAGCATTGATAACCATGCTACTGAGGATGGTGTTCTTGCTCTTTCCTTCCTTATGTTAAAAGGATTAGAGCAGGACTGGGGCTTTTGGAAGAGACCTAAAAAAGCTGTATCCGTAGGCAAGACCTTGATAAGTGCACTGCTTCTGACACCTCAGTCCTTACCTTACAGTCACAGTGTGGAGCCATGCCGGTGCTGTAACCAGAGCCCCTGGAGCCAACTGCGCCTTGTCTGCCTCTGTCTGTTGGTAGCATTATAGTACCTTAAACTTTCTGAAATTGCCATACTTGTCTATATTTCTTTTGAGGTTCCCAGCATCCTAAAACATGAAAACTTATCATTGAACTGTTTTTTGGAGACAGAAAGTTTAAAAAAAAAAACCCACCACCTAAGAAATGTGATCCTTGGTACAAAGATTTATGAGTCCATAATGACACTGGACAGGTCTAAGTTAAAATGTTTCTGAGCCTGAAATGTTTCTGTCACTTCCATCCGTACTTAATGGATTCTTTTTATCTTGATAGAATCTGCTCCTGTGACTTCTCCATTTGAATAATAAGTAAAATATGAAAATAATTGCCAGTATTTAGACAGAACTGCACAATAATCAGTTTAAATCAACACATTCATAATAAAGATGACTTACCTTGGATATTAATTTTGAATTTGCCTTGCTAGACAGCCAAGCTGGATCTCCACCTCTGAAATATTTAACCCATAGTTACAGCATTTAAAGTCTCATTTTAGTTTTAATATTTGACATTGACCGGTTTTCAAAATGAAGTAGTATTTTTAGCCACTCAGTAATAATTCATCTTTTCCGGCTCTCGTATATACTGCAGAGCAGGTGTGGTGTGGAATCGTTAAGCAGAACGGTGTATTAAAACATGTGTCTTGTGTGTCAGTTGGGAACTTTTAGACATTTTTTTTAATATTAAAGCCACAAACTGTGTGTGTGCAGTATTTGGTGTAGTCTTCAGTGTCTCTTGTGACATACTTAACTGTCCTAAATCTCTGTCAGGATAGTAGCTTTGCTTAGGACAGTAAGAAGTGTGACCAGAAGGACTTTTTGGTGTACTTCACTGATGACTGGATGTATGCAATGACAATGCTCACTACCTGTTGGTTTGCCCCAGGTTGTCACTAGTTTAGAGCAGGTACCTAGACATGTTGTGCCCAATTTATTGTCATTGGACAAAACTTTGAGAGGAACAGCACAATTACACAAATGGTAAGACAGGGTGAGCTGAAACAGCAGAAGCAAATTGTTTAGGCCAGATTTCTTATGCCCTTCACATTCCCAGTGGATGTGCAAACTTGTGGGTGTGCAGACTCGTACATGGGGGAGAATGCCTCATCCACCTACATGGAACCAGGTGGCAGAGTTTACACAGTCTGTGTGCATCCCTGCAAAATTACGGAGGCGGATGGATTGAAAGCCATAGTAGAAAACAGTCCTTTGATGTTTTGGCATGTGGCAAAAATCCTGCTTTCAAGCTCAGCCAGCTTTCAGCTGGCTGGTCTGTGCCAGCAGCTGCATGAGACCTGTCCCTAGCTTCAACATCTCTTACAGTACTCGAGGGATAGAAATTCCTATATTCAAAGTTCCTGTGTTCCTTCAAACAAAGTCCTTTTTCCATGCACATCAAAATGAGAATAGCCTCATACTGTTGGGCTTTGGTTGAGTCACCGTTTTCAGCCTTGGCTTGTCCCTGCCCCTCATCAAGAGCTGTGGCAATCCGTAATAGCACCTACTTGTCACCTTGCTGTTTTCTTTAGTCTCATGCTTGGGACGAAGTTCTCCTGGGCATACAGACAACACTGGTTGCTCCCCTTGCCTCTGCCCTCTGTCTGTTCCCCTCAGAGGCAGAAAGTGTCATGGTGTTATGCCTTTTGTAAGCATTTTGTTATTTCCTTCCAAGATTAGACTGGCCCACAGACATGAGCGTAGGAGAGGGAATACACATGCTACCAATATCCATAAAACAGCAAAGCCCCAGGGGTGTAGATGAAGAAGAAACAACAAAACGGAAGTTTTCCACTGATCTGTGGTGGGATCTCTTGGGGACTGGAGTGAAAAGGATTCTACATCCTTTGACCAGCCAAAGTGCTGCATGGTCTTTGTTCTTCTGTAATTGCATGGAGTATTGCAAAGCAGTGGAAACTGGGGGAGGTCCCAATGGAACACGGATGAGTTTTTTTGGAAGCACAATTGTAAGTTTTTAGTGAAGAACTCTGTTAGAAACAGAAATAAAAAGTAGTGTCTAATCAAAGATTCCAGTGGCATGAAATGGTCTTATTCCTGTTGTGCTCCCTATAGGCTTTGTTCCACAACTTTTGGGTAGTATTACTAATGTGATTGTTCCTATTGAGCTGCCGTTCAGGTTAATAGTATGATGCACATCCTGGTGTTTGCAGGGTTAAAGGTCTTTGTTTCTATTATGGAAGTCCAAATACATTGTGTGGCCAGAATCTAATACTCTTTGTGCTTGTTTTAGTAAAGAGATGCTTAAAAATAATAGAGGGAAATAGGTCAATGCTAGAGGTAGAAGGTGAGGAGGAACACAAATATCTCCCTTTCCAGTGGGAAACAAACAGCAGCTGTCTTTAGGTACTACAAATCCATATGGATTGGATAAATAAGCCTTAGCTTGTTGTCACCTGCTGAGAGAAGGAACTTCATCTTGAAATTGGAGAAGCTGTGGGCCCTCAAGGCTGTGTCTTCAGATCTGCTCTTACCTTCCAATTTCCATTCCTTCTCAAAATAAGGAGTGTGTAATTTCCTTCAGTCATAGCTGATTGTTGCCGTTTGATACACATTTTCTGCCTAGGTGTCACTTAAGAATAGAAAAAGGCATTTATATTTTTTGGAATGATCACTGTGGGATCATCTTGTGAAATGCAGAGCCCTACCTTTCTTGCCCAGTTACAGAAACAGACTCCTCAAAACAGCTGCAACCCTTCCCCTTTATTAAATCTTCAGTTGTATCAAGTGATTATTGTATTTTGGCCACTCAGATTTTTCATTTTTCATTACAGAGTAAGCAGGTCAAGTTGACAAAGTAAGCAAAACCTGGGGACACAAGTAATTGTACAGCCAGAACCAGTCACATTTTTTAAAAGTATGTCATTCTGTTAGCATACGGCAGAACTCACGCTGTGAAATTCATTTAAGACAGAGACAGTCATTATATGTTAATGAGGCTCTTTGCGTGTTCACTAATTTCGTTGTGGCATAATCCCCTCTCCTCACCTATGCCCCTTCAAATCAGTCGGGTGCAGGGTTTTGACCTCTGAAGTAAGTGCCATCAGGGATTACCATTTGATACGTTATTCTTCGACTTTCAAAAGTGACTTTTGTAAATGTTGCCAACAGCTGTGGAATTAATTCTTGCTGGTGTATTGTGTGTGAAGTGTAATGCTACAAAGCCACGGTTGTCTTACGTTACTTAGTAAATGAGGGCTACAGAATAGGTCTGCTCCATGAGTCAAGTCGTTGTCAGAGTTCCCTTAAGCAGTGTCCCAAAAAACAACTGTAAGAACAGGCACAAGGATACCTGAGAGAGAGGAGTGCTTTTGGGGATGATTTAACTTCATGCCTAAATGCTAACGAGCAGCTAACGTTAGGTGTCCTATGTGGAAATATGTATCAGTTGATTACAGATCTGGTTTTGCTAGAAATTCCTTGCTGGTCACTGCAGTCTTGTTTTCTGTGCTGCTGCTCTTCCGTATTTTCCTTGTAGACTTCGGAAGAAAGAAGGTAAGCGCTCGCTCTTGACAGCACATAGGAAACAAGAATTAAGCAGTGATCGGGAGAGACTTCTCTGCAGGAGCAAATCTTTATTGGCATCTATTCAAAATGAGTTGCCACTATAAAAAGAGATGGGAATCAAAGCCATTTCTTTCATCCAGAATTTAAGTAAGCCTTCAACACTTAGAAGCTTTCAACACATCTTCCTAGATTTTTTTTCTTCCCCCCCCTTCTTTTCTCTCTTGGGCTCCGTCTGTCATGGATTTTAAAAGTGAAAGGGACCCTTGAGATAATGAGTTAGACCACCTATGTTCACACAGTTTTCTGGGATTAAGTTCTTTGAGTTCTTCACAGCTTTTGTGGAGCTAGTGTCTTTTGAGGGTTTTTTTTTGTTGTTTGGTGGTTTTAAGTTTTTTGTCATTGTTGGTTTTTACTTCTCATTGTTTAAAATGTTTAATTATGGAAGATGTATCACAGCCCTTGGTAAGTGCTTGCAGTGGTTAGATACCCTGTCAGTTCAAAATTAAGTTGCACATAGTAAAGAGGCAGCTGGACAAGTTTAGAATTTAAATGACCTGTAACTTCACCATTCTGTTTTTTGATAACTATTTAGGCACTGTGGAAGGAGCCTGACTAATTGTTTTGACTACTGGGGAATTGGAATATACTGGTGTTCCAGCCTCGTCTCATGTAGCTCCTGGGGAGCAGCCTGCAAAGAAGAGGAGCCTTGGGAGTGGCATAAAACCTTTCAAGACAGTTAGTTTTATGTTGCATTTAGTATGTCCTTGGTCTGGTTTTAGTGAACTTTTCTTGCTTTAGCTTGATCCAGAGTTACTTGAAATGAGCTGTCTGTCGTTGCCTGACTCCCATTGATGTCACTTTCCTAGCACTGGCCTTCTGTTAGTCCAGGTGGAAGAAAATCTGATTTGGAGGTTTCTTGCTCATGTGGGTCTGGCTTGTTTTGCATTTCAGCAGATTTCTCAGGGTGGTGTTAGTTTACTACTCCAAGGCTTCTGCAAGGCCTCAGGTATTGCCTAGGTTCTGCTTGGTTGTCCTCCACTGTTACCTTAATTTTAAAAACTGACCTAATTTCTGCTTTATCACTTTGTTTCCTCATGGGATCCGGTATCTTTGGCCTCTGTCACTCCTCCCTCTTCTGAGCAGCAAAGGCGCCACTGTCTTGTGTGAACTCTCTCTCACCTTCTGACATGTCCAAAGGCTTGACCTCTCCTCTTATTTAGTTCAATAAGTACCCTGCTTTTTTAAATGTTTATGGGAATTGTGTGTTCCTGGTGATGATTGTATTTCCTTCTGATCTGTTTAGCAGAGATGGAGAGAGAAGGCAAGTCCCACTTTGATTACAGCCTCTATATAAATACCTGATAAGGGTCCTGAAATTAATTTCCGGTACCTGATCTGTGAACTCTTTTTCCACCAGGTTTGGTTGGCAAGTGGGTGAATCAACTGAATAGATTTGGGTGACTGGTAGATCTTAGTGAAACGATAAAAGAATTTCATTTTCTTCTTCATTTAAATGTGAATGAGCTGTTGGTACAGGTGTCACTCAAGAACCTCTTTGTTATTTTAATGAACCTGCATTAAACCATGCAGGAAATTAAAAGGCATTTGTAATTTAACTACTATATGTGAATTTACAGCACTAGAAATTCATAGCTCATCTAATAATAGAATTAGATAATAATGGAGGTATGAGGGTAGAAATGCATCTTTGGAGGCTTTTATGTCTATAGCATATTTTTTTTTCCCTACTTTTTAGGAGCACCTGCTTCAGATACGAGTTTCCTACCCCCTTCCCGCCTTCCCTACAACACATGTTTTAGTCTTCTTCCGTGATTCGTATTTATTAACTCATGTTCTAGCATCCAGCCTGCTGTGCCTAGACAGGCTGTCAGGTGGGCATCTTCTGGTCCCACCTCAGGCAGTTTATCTTTCTCTCCTTGCTGGCAGAATTAAAAAATGAAAAAATGAACAGAAAGCAAGGAAAAAAATCCTACTTCTCTGGATCTCTTCTGCTTTTGTGAGGAAGACAGTCTGTTTATGGCTTGCTGTGGCAGGTGTATTGCAAAAGAATTTATTTTGGAGGTGAGGAGGTACCTGAGAGGGTGTGTCATTTTCCTGTGACACCTGGTGCCAAAGGAAATGTGGAGCTAGGCATAAGATCTAGTGGGTGAATGCCAGTTCAAAAAGCACTGTCATAAAAATTGACGTCCTTACAGCATGTGGGTGATGAATAAGAGACAATATGGTCTATCCTGCTTCCTAGAAGTTTTAAGCACTGTCCTTGAGTGTCTTCAGGCAGTGAAAGCTGACAGTGTCTGTGGAAGGGGAAGTACTCTTCCATTCAGGGTGCTTGGACAAGGGCTCTGGGATTTTCTTTCAGGGTTGGAGATGACTTCTTAGCAAGTTCTGCTTATATTGTGAACTGTATAATAACCATGCTCCGTTTTGCTTTCCCAGGCTGCCAGGAGAGTGATCTTGCTTTCGGGAACACCTGCCATGTCACGGCCTGCAGAACTCTACACGCAGATCGCAGCGGTCCAGCCAGCCTTCTTCCCACAGTTCCACTCCTTTGGGCTACGCTACTGTGATGCCAGGAAGGTACTTCTATGGGGGAAGTGGCAGACTGGAACTCTGCAAACAGCAGTTTATTTCAGTGCTCAAAAATATTTACAGAAGAACCTAAGCATTGTCAGTGTATGCCATAAAAATTGTTACAGCTGTTTGTAGGGCTTTTGTGTTTGCCTGCTGTTCCCTGTTTGGGATAGGTAATAATATATGCCAGGTTTCCATCAAGAAGATTCATACTGCAGTACAGAAGAACCTAAGCATTGTCAGTGTATGCCATAAAAATTGTTACAGCTGTTTGTAGGGCTTTTGTGTTTGTCTGCTGTTCCCTGTTTGGGATAGGTAACATATGCCAGGTGTCCATCAAGAAGATTCGTACTGCAGTCTCAAGTCCCCTTTTTCCTAGATCCGAATGCCCACTCTTACTTCTGTAGCTAGCGCAGTGCTGTTCTACACGTGTCCAAATGCACGGGATAGATGTGCAACTCGCTGGCTTTGGTACTTGTATGCTGAGGCTGCTAATTAAAGCAAGGCCACTTAGCATGCAGAATTACGGATACAGAGCTTGAGTTCTGGAGGGTGGCAGCATTCATGTTCGCAAAGGACTTCTTTCCTGGCAGGGGATAAACTTTCTGTTTCTCCATCCGTAGTAGGAATAATATGGAGGGAGAGGGACGCATCTTTTGCTGAGCTTTGTTGTCTTTGTGGAAAGATTTGTGTCTGAGCAGTGTCCAGGGTGCTTCCTAGAGGGAAATGAAGAGATGCAGTTTAATCTTGTTGGTTTTCTGCGGTAAAAAGGAAAGTTGAATTGTACTATGAGAGTCAACAGGCTTAGAGTTTCATAAACCCTTTGAGGGTAAAGTTCTGCATGACAAGTTGTTGCTTCAATTATGAGGCATATGGACCTCAGGTAAGATGTTGAATTGGGTAAAATAAAAAAATTGTTCTGTGTGATCCAGGTTGTAACAGCATATTCTGCATAAATGAGTTTTCAGCTGCAATGAAACTCAGCACAGAGGTCACGGGTCTGTATCTGCTTCCCTTCAAAACCTCTGCAGGGTTTCTGGCACAATTTTGTTTCTCTGACCCACCTCTACTAGACAGTCGAACGTTACTGGTCGTCTCAGTGCTCACCTGGGACATTTTGCTACAGTTAGTGTTAGTAAATAATACAGTGAACCTAGGAAGAATTTGGTTATTTAGGGAAGAAGCAGAGCTGCTGGAAATGAAGAGATGTAGTTAGTATTAGAGGAGAAAATGGGGCTTCTGAATATTGGGTTGCCATAGGTCCGCTCAGCAATGAGTAAATTAAAAGTTGTTTTGATGACTGTAGTTGTTCCCTCCTGTTCCTTTTTTTCAGTTCTAACCTGAGATTGTTTTAGCAGCTACATCCTCTCTGAAGAACTGTTCTGGTACTTCTGCTGTCATTACTTACAGAGGTTCTTTCTGTCCAGAAAGTGGCAGCATTATGAGTGGGGAAGGAATTGCACAGAAACAGAGAGATTTTGCAAGGCTTTTGAAGGATGAAAGGTTCTTTGTAAAAATGTTTTGGTATTAATAATAAATCTGATTGCATTATAAGATTAAATAAAAATTGACAAACCTGAACCATTCGACTTAAAATGAAAACCTGACTACTTTCTATTTGAAGATAATAGATTTTACAATAGAAAATTGCAAATATCTGGCAGATGTGATTAGAAAAGATATAAAAGTTTATCATTGTGTAATTCAACCTCACAGCATCTGTACTCTTAAAAATGCAGTAAGTGAAATGTCACCTGCTTATTTACAAAATATCTCAAGTCTGTTTCCCAAAATACATGCTGTGAATTCATTTTTCAAGCTGGGTGATGTTGGCAAATATTAAATAATTTCTATCTGAGCACATGCTCTGAATTCCTAAGTTTGGCAGCTTCTGCTAACACTGTGATAAGTTTACTGACTCATATAAGATGCTGTAACACTTTGGTAAGAAAATCACAGTTGGAGGCATTTGTTCTGGAATGTTATGGATCAAAGCCAGATGCGTATTTTGGCACAATAAATGTCCCTCTGTTTTCTCTCTCTTTTTCTTCCACAATAGGTTGTACTGAACTATATTTTAATAATTCCTAAAATAATCATCTTTTATATCACTAGCTAGGTGCAGCACACAACTAGCATGTTTCCTTGCTTGCAAATTGTTCCAGCAGCAGTCACCATAAAATAAATACAGTAATCTGAACACAGTGTAGGAGTACTGCCTGTCCGTGCTTTTCAGTATGACTATAGGTAGTGTATCGGCTGTCTGGGCCTTGTTCTCTCAGTTATGATGATGTTACTCTTCTGAAACGAACTGTGCTGTGTGGACACAAAACATACGTATCAGTTGTTTGTTGTGGCAGTGGAAAGTGGGCTGCATGAGTGGAATGAGGTAGCCTGAGGAGAACATCCAGGCCCCGTGGCAGGCCTTGCTTAGCAGCCTCGTCTGTGTTGATCCCCACCGCTTAGCCACTGAGCGGTGTGAGCAGAGGGCTGTGAGGCTGCGTGCAGCACCGGCCGGGTCCTTGGTTCTGTACATCTGCTCTGCTGGGTCCACAGAGCCTGAAGAAGTGCAGAATGGGGCAGAGGGACTGGGGCTCAGCACTGTCAGCTTTCATGCAGCATGTCTAAAGCTAATAAACCCAGATGGACCTGAGCCACTTTTTCACGGACCTCAGGGATGTGTCTGCATTGCACTCCTGGTTTCAGGGAAGCAGAGCAGTAACACCCATGTTGGTGTTTTGAGGGCTTGGCTTAGATCCAGGTGAGCTTATTACCTCTAGCTGCGTACCGGTGTGCTGTTGCCAGAGCCAAACATTTCACTCTACAGGATCCAAACTGGCTTTATATCTAGGTTTTGAATTGTTTCCTGCTTTAATGAACCAACTATAGATAATCAGATAGTACTATAATTATGCAGGAGTGGATTAAGACAAGTGAGTTTTAACAGTGGCCATAGGTGCCAGAATCTGAAGTCAGACCGTACCAGGACAACACACCTCTTGGAAAAATTCACATCAGTGCAACAGCAGTAGAATCGCAGATTATCCTGTTATGCCTCAACTCAAAGTAGGAATGCTCATTTTCAGATATCAGAGAGGTCGTAAATGCCTATGAGCTGTTTGATTCCTCCTGTTTCTGTCTCGTACCAAGTTCTCATCCCTGTTCTGTCAAAGCACCATCCCTTAATACAGTCAGTAACGTGACTAACCTCATGGCTGGTATGATTTATATTTTGTCTCATGCATTCTACAGGAGGATGGAGTTTGCAGTGAATACTTTGGAGCATTTTCCTATTTTACTTCCAGTTCTGTGTTGCAGCACATTTCTCTTGGGGAAGGAAAATAAAAGAAATATGAATTTTTAAAGTTAAATCTATTTTAGCAATTAATGTGGTGCAGTGAGAGTGGAGCAGCAGATAGAATGGGTTGGTGCTGAGGCTGCTCACATCTCCTTTATGTGCAGTTCAGGAGGGTGTATGTCTACATATGTAGGGGTTACTTTGGGTGATTGTTCTAAGAGATGGTATTTTTGGCTTTTTTTGGTGACGCTGACAGTAAGGCTTGGAATTAGAGCTGTGAAGAAGATTCCCACACACACCCCTTGGTTTTCAGTATTACTGTAGCTGTATTTCATATGCTTATTTGTGAAACTTCAGAAGAAAGGTACCTCTTTAACCTTTAAGTCAGCATAAGAACCTTACTGGTCTGCTGTCCAAAAGAAAGTTCTTTAAAGATGTTTCTTTTGAGGGACGTACCAATTTTGATGCCATTGTTTGTCAGCTTCGTTGTTCTTTCCGGAGAACAAATGATAGGCTGTGGGGTTAGTAGTAGAAGTGATGTGCTGAGATAATTGACCAGATGCATATTGTCTGCACACAGGATCTTGGAGGATAGGGCAGGTTCAGAGGCAAGTGCTTCAAGGAGGAGTAAACGAATGGTTTGTTCAGAGGAGCTTTGAAGTGATGATGCTTTAAAGAGACAATGCTTGGAGTGATGTATTTCGGGCCACAATTTATTTATGGTTTGCTTGAGCCTGAGCCAAACATGGTAATGGCAGAAACAGGTTATGTCAGGAAGCAGATCAAGAGAAGGGTCACAGTGGAAAGCAGGCAATTTTGACCTAGCATTTACTAGGTTTGTCAGACAAGTGTAACAGCTCTGTGAAGGCATTTGGATTAAACATGTTTGCCCTCATGCTGTTAGAAAAGGTATTTGTGTGTGTGTGTGTGTGTCTCTCTCTCTCTGCTGAAAGCTGAGGTAAATGTGTGCGCACAGAACTGCAGAGAGTTCTGTTGGACTGCTCGAAGCTGCAAGAGGAGAGCAGAAATGGCTGTGTGAGGATGACTACTGGGGCATGGTGCTGTGGTAGGGATCCCTACCATTCTGTGGAGTCTTCTTCCCTGCACCTCCTGGAGCACTTGTAGACAGGAAAAAGGGAAATTTATAAGTAACCTTCTCACGTTGGGTGGATTAGTTTGTATGCTTCTATATTTTTGCCATATTTGTCAAATCTGTCTTCAGACTGACCATTAAGTTCTTGTCTTGTCCGGTTTGCCTGGAAGTTTATTGTGCTCTTGGATCGCCTGCAGACCAGAAGAGTCAGTCTTAGAATTCGAAGTTTGACACCGCTAACCGCTTTGATCTTTCCCAGATGCCGTGGGGTTGGGACTACTCCCGATCATCCAACTTAACCGAACTGAAAATTTTGCTGGAAGAGTCCATCATGATCCGACGTCTGAAATCAGATGTGCTTTCCCAGCTTCCAGCAAAGCAACGCAAAATGGTTGTGGTGGCTCCTGAAAACATGAGTGCAAAGGCCAAAGCTGTCTTGGCAGCTGAAGCAAAGAAGATGGCCAAAGGATATGAAAGTGTAAGTCAGAAACGATTTTCATGACGAGCCACGGGTACTTCAGGTACCTTAATTTAAAAACATCAGTGGATAAACAGTACCTCTGAGTTCCAGGGAAGGTCAGAGCCACACCTCGTATGAGGGCGCAGTGGAAGGCTGTTGAAGGCACAGTTTATAACGCAATCAAAACAGCTCAGCTTTTTTTCCTTTTGAATTCTGTGGTCTACTTTGTCTGTTTGTGTGAAGTACCGTTTCCTCTCTTTTTTTTTTTGATTCTCGTTAGTCCTTTCTTAATTGTCTTTCGTACCTCCTGCCTCTGGACTGACTCTTCTGACTTGCCTTGTAGACCCATTTACCCTATGAACACAGCCTTGTTGGAGCTGCGTTGTGAACACGGCAGTAGCAGCAGACAAAAAAAGTGAAGAGTGTATTTTTGCCTTTTTTTGTATGTTTTTCCTGCATGGATAGCAAACGCGTGTTCTAAGCTCCTGGATTGCTAATGCAGTTCTGCAGCAACTTACGAGTTTTTCCTTGCCATTTTAGTTAGGAAACACTTACACGACTAAAACTACATTTGTAGTATGCCTGTCATCCAACTTGTAGGAGATGAGTAGGAGGGGAGGTGTCAGAAATAGGAGTGTGTGAGTATCTGCCATACCCAGTGGCTAGTAGCAGACTTCCCTCTGCAGTCCCCTTTTGTAGTTCATTTTTAGGCTGATTTTTTTCCTAGCAAAGTTTTTATTGGCAGCCTCAGACATCTCAGATCTGTAAACAGGGAGGAGAAAAGGCATTTCTGAGACTCTCATTTATCTTTCTCTCTACAGAAACAACAAGAGAAGGAAGCTCTTCTCCTCTTCTACAGCAGAACGGCAGAAGCTAAAATCCATTCAGTTGTGTAAGCTGCATGTTGTTGTTTCATTCTTGCCTAGTAAAACGCGTTTTTCCGCTGAGAACAGGAAAATGGTGCCTTAGAGATAACAGTGCAGCGACATGAAGCATAGCCTCAAGCCTGCTTAGAAAAAATTGATTTTAATTACAGTGCGCTAAGCATTTTCTTCTCTCAGAGTTCCTAGACTGAATAAGTCTTCTGATTTCATTCCAGATATGGATCTAAACTGTCATTTGAACCATCTAAAATCACTTGGTGTTTGGGATTTGGATCAAGTTCCCTGGTCTGGACCCTATTTCAGTTTAAGGAGCAGGGGAGTAATGAAACTAAAAGCAGCAACAGAATTTGAGAAAACAAATGCTGCAGTCCTGCTGCAGCAGGAACCCTGAGCCAAAAAGCTTATGAGATGGACTGAGCTTTCATTGTAGGATGCTCTAAGGATGTCACAGCTCCTACTGAAGTTCTTGGCTCTTCCACAGAGCTCACGTGGGACCTCAGTAGTGAGTTTTCTATCATAGGTGCGCTTTTAGCTCTTATCTTCCCTAGGAATGATTTCCTTCTGTGACTTTCCATGCCCTTTCATCCTTAGCCTTTTGCTGGGATTGCAAAGGAATTGCTGTAGGTCGTATGGCATGACTTTTTATTAAATAGTATGCTAATAACATGAAAACAGTTTACTTTTCCACAGCCCTCTGAATGTAAGGACCAGCTGATGTGCGCTGTGTGACTTCACAGTCTCAGACCTTGATGCAGAATCTGCCTGTTTGGCACAGAACTGCACTCCAGGGTCTCAGCACTCATTTCTGTAGAAGAGTTTCTTCCTTTTATGTTAGTGAACAGTTAGAAGACTTTCTTCCTTTTATATTCAGTTGCAAGCGTGAACTGAATATAAAGCCATAAAGTGCTGTTTACTTGACTCCCTGGTAGGAACTAGAACTAGTCTGGTGTTTTGTTTTTTTTTTTTCTCAGGGCTTAGTATCATTTAAAATACCACTTCTTATAAGCTGCTCATGTACAGTACCATCTAGCTAATGATGCTGTCCTGTGATCATCAGCACTTCCCATGCTGACACCCCCCTTGATGACACTGTCTTCCATTGCTTCCATTGAAACGACTAGCCATTTGTTAAATGCAATATAGGAATGAGATAGAAAGTAAATGTAACGTGTTGGCCTCCGCTTGCTACGCTGAATGTTCACTTTGACATATGTTTTGCTTTAAATTCTAGTGATCCCCCTTCCTCCCAGATTTCTTTGTTAAATGATATTGTCACATATTGGGAAACTGAACATCACAGAGCCCTGGGAGCTGTCTGCAAAGCACTGATAATCTCTTAATATAGCGCTGAAAATCCCGCTTGGTGTTTTCTGGCAGTTGCTGCTGACCTAAGCTGTGTTGTATTTAGCAAAGAAAAAGGTATTCCTGATCTTCGCAACAACATTGCTATTCCAAACAAAAGATGACATTTGTATCATCTCTTCTGATAGCTGTTGCTATACTTAGGTACAAATTTTAGGTGTTTTTCAGGCTCCAGTTGACCTGATTGTTTCACAGGTTACTACATAGAAATGGGTTCGGTAGCTCAGCTATTAGTCCATGGCAAAAGGCAGATGTTTTCATTTAATTTACACTGTTTAACTGCCTTTAAAAGGAATCTTGTTACCTTTCATTGGTCATTAGCCTGTATGCATACGGATAATTCCTAGAAAGAGTTGATGTAGTTAGATTGTTAAGCTGCAGTAAATTGCCAGTGTGAACCCTTGCAAGAAAAGCTACTTTTAGGATACTCTGATGCATGCATTTAGAGACCTTTTCTTCTAAAATAAAAACAATCCTGAGTATGCATAGAAAGGATAATGGCATACAGATTAGCTCAGGGTGTTGTGACTGTGCAGAAGTTAGAAATGCAGAAGGGTGAATGAGATTGGTCTGGGATGTCATGTTTCAAGTAGGATATAATAAATTGATAGATACACGATATAAATGTAGCAACTCTCCAGCTGGGGTGAAGAAAACGAGTGGATTTTCCTGCAATATCTTTTTTAATCTGTAGGAGGCTTGACTTGCTACTTGCATTTTACTGCAGCATTTTTATGCTAGCCTGTTTCCTAATTTCTGTGTATGGATGAGCAGTATCTTTATAAAATTTGTTGTGAACAAAGCCTGTATTATCTCAGCACATAATTTATAGTTTAGGGGTTTCTTTCTCTTTCGTGTAGAGAATATATCTTGGAGTTACTGGAACGTGGGAATGATAAATTCCTGGTGTTTGCTCATCACAAGATAGTGCTGGATGCAATAGTTGCAGAGCTGGAGAAGAAAGTAAGTAATTGACTGAGTCATCTTAGCTTTATCACTGTTCCAGCTTCAAAGCTGTTTAAGAGCTCCCCGGAGTTATGGCTGGCCAGCTGGTTTTGCTGGGTTAGTGGCAGAGATGGTTTCTACTTCTCAGTGTGCACTGAGGAAACTGAGTTGTCGAGGTGAAGCCCTCACAGGATGCACTCTGTATTAGCTGAATGGTTTTTGTTGTATTTAACGTTCTTTAAACTCCATTGTCTGCCCTGTCTGTGAATTCTTGGAGGAGTGTTACCTTGCATGGCCATCTCTACTTTGGCCTTCAGGCTTTCCTCAGAGCAGGAGAATGTAGCAACCCAAGTGCAGCTATGGCTGCCTTTCTTTATCTCTGTGATGCTCTTACGTTTTTGAACGGGGATACTGTAGGGAGACTTGATAGACCTGCCAATCATCTCTCTGACTTCAAAAGTGCTTGGCTAATTACTCATGTGAGACTTCCATGGATGCCCCCAAAGCGCTCTGGGTTGTGCTGGGGCAGTGTGAAGAATAGTTTAAGTTAGTATTATTAATATTAACATTCCAAAGTATGAACCATGGTGGCAGTGGTGACTTTGCCTCGGTGACAGCATCCTCCAGTAGAGCAAGGAGGTTGAACGCTGAAGAGTTATGGCCCTGCATCACCCAAGCCTGTCACGTCTCCTGAGCCTACCACTGAGATGTGTGTGATCCCATCTTCTCCCTCACAATCGGGACGATTTAAGGAGGCTGGGGAGGCTGTAGTAGCTGTAGCATCAGCACACAGACAGTGTTCAGCTTCGTATTAAACCAATTGCCTTTCCACTGTACCTGAGCTCTCAGGTTGTTGCTGTCCTTCTGTTGCTCAGGACTGGTGGGAGAGCAACGGACATAAGAGCAAGTCGTGCATTGTGAGCAGAGCGGGGGTACTTTACCTGCTGAGCTACAGTGCCTCTGCCTTAACGATGAGGAAAGGTCTTCAAAATAAAACTGTTACCTTTTTACTTTCCTGGTTCTGCCATGGGGAAGGGAAACAGAATCTACTAAAACATGTAAGGAGGATATGGGAAAGGGGACACAAGGCCTCTAAAAAACATTTTCTCCCTCTTCACAGCATGTTGAATACATTCGCATTGATGGCTCCACGCCTTCAGCAGAGCGGCAGTCTCTGTGCCACAAGTTCCAGTTCTCAGAGAAGCAGGTTGTGGCTGTCCTGTCCCTCACTGCCGCAAACATGGGCCTGACGTTGTCTGCTGCCGACCTGGTGGTGTTTGCAGAGCTCTTCTGGAATCCAGGGGTATGTGCCCTGGAGGGGACAGGGGTTGGATGCCCCATGGAGAGCAGAGACATTGGCGCTTAGGAGGAGATGTAATGGGCAGGGGACATTCTGCAGGGTTCTAATTTCTCTGATGGCTTCTTGTCTGCGCACCTCCAGGTGCCAGGACTAGAGTCAGTGAGGGTGGCTACACAGCTTGCTGGCTGGAAAATATGGCGTGAAAGGGAAACATGCTCCTGTTTCTTAACTTGACAGAGCTCTCCACAGCTTGCCCAGCCACAACCTGAAAGGGTCCATTGTCAGTGTTGACCCTCTACTTCTGAAAAATGCTCAGTGCCTTTTGGGAACCCAGTGCACCAGATGACTTTGTGGCTTAGTTTGTGTTTGAGGGTGCAGGTGTTAACTGGACCCAGATAAGAAATAGTCACTAAGCACAAGAACAAGATCTCCCTGTTCTTTGGTGCTTACGCTATTTCTTAGATGTTTCAGCGCTCACTTGGTTTTCTTTGTCATGTTTTTACATAAAGATTTTGATCCAAGCAGAAGATCGGGCACATCGAATTGGACAGACCAGCTCCGTCAATATTCACTACCTGGTGGCTAAAGGCACAGCAGATGACTACTTATGGTAAGAAGCAAGAAAGACACTTTGCTTCTCCTGCTTCCTGTTTTCACTGTTTGTTACGCATGTGATGTAAGGTGTTTAATGTTAGTGCTGATTTCCACAGCCTGTTAGGAGAGGAGCAGTAAGTGCCAGTCAGGGCTGCTGTGAGCTGGTGTCACGGCCTGGCCATAGCGGACATAAGTGGACAACAAGCAGGAGGAATGAAAGTAGTTATCTGACAAAGAAAGGCTGTTGAGGGAAATTCTGGGGGAGTTGTTGCATCTAAAAACTTCTCAGTCTCTGTATAAGGAGAAGGAATTGTCTTAGATAAGGCCCGTTATGTGCTGGGCTGCTGTAAAGTGCCGAGTCCTTTCAAGCAAAGTCAGCAGACGCTGGCGATGATTTCGTGTATTGTGGATCAGGTCTAAGGAGCAATACGGCTGCTGAGTGCTTGGACAGGGAGCTGTGGAGGAGGACTGCACTGTTGCTTTCCTCTTGCTCTGCAGTGAACCCTTCAGATGCATTAAAAAAGTGCTGCTGACCCTCCTCTGGAGAGTTGTGACCTGAGCTTTTTTGGCTGCAGTGAGAGCTGTCAGTGGACACTGGTCCTTGGGGCTGGGGAAGGGGAGGATCTGAGGAATCCTTAGTGCTGCAAGGGAACTGACCTGCAAATGATAAAAAGAAATTATCCACCAGCTGGTTCATTTAGAGTCCAAAATTACATCTTTATTACCTTGTTTAAAGGAACAAGTGAACTAAGTGAACTTGTGCTGTTCCCAGAATATCATGATGGCAAATAATTACAACCCTACAATGCGGGGATCTGGAAACTGATGCATCGCCCACGTTTCATGGGAAGTTAATGACAGTAATTCTGCCTTTATTTGTGAAATGCTGTCCATGCAGTCATGAATGCTTAATGGGAAGGAAATATGGCTCTTCAAAGAAGGGCAGTGCCATCCTTTTTAAAGGCAAGAAAAAGAACAAGGAAAGGCTATTCGGTAAACGCATTAATTGTGCTGTGGCCTTTGCTTCTTTCCAAGTGTCCAGTCTGCAGACGTGGTTTGGACCTCTCAGCCTCTTAGACCAGTGATAGATTCTTCCTCCTGCAGTGCATCAGGAGATACACTGGAAACGCTGATTTGTTTGATGGGGATTGCCACTGCTTACCTTGGAGACCGGACATGGGCTGCTGGGACTCCCTTTAGCTGCATCTTCTTCTGACTTCATACCTTTGGTGTTCCCTCAGTCAACTAGTTTCCCTATTGGATATGTGTGTTCTCCAAATATTTATAACCTGAAATCCTCTTCTTTGTTACTTATTTAAATTGGATTGATACTTACTTAAAATGTATCGAATGATAGCTAAGACAGCATACAGTCATCATAAACAGGTTAAGGGACGAACAAGTTTTGGTACAAAAGCTGTCTTTATACCCGTTACCTTTTTTTCATCTAAACATAGTAAATGGCACAGTGTCCTTGCATGGTATTTTCTTCCTTTCAGTAATATCTGTTCATCTTTCCTAGGCCAATGATTCAAGAGAAAATTAAAGTGCTGGGGGAAGCTGGTCTTTCAGAAACTAATTTCTCCAAAACAGCTGAATCCGCTAATTACTGCCCTAAGGTAATTGACCTGAAAGGATATTGATGGTCCCTGTGAGAGGCTGAATGGACTTTGGCTTGTGTTCGTGGTGATTGGCAGGCTGACCTTGCACCTGCTCTGCCTTTAATGCCACGGACCAGATTCTACAACTCCTCCCAGGGTCCGTAATCTTGACTTGGACTCTCCAAAGAGAGTTCCCAAACCTACTATACGCAAGGAGCTGTGATGGCCTCCATAGCATAAATATGTCTCTGAGATATATTTATATGCTTATTATATGTTTATCTGTATGTGTGCTATGCATATCATATGATACATATACACGTGTGTGCTCTGTCTCGGGGGAGCACCCTCTGACTGTTGCTCACTTGGTTTTTATATGACAAGGTGTATGCAGATTCTTTCTGTTCTGATCTCTCAGTCAGATCCAAAACAGAAGACCATCTATGACCTCTTCCAGAGGACCTTCTCTGAGAGCAGAGATGACACTGATGAAGCTTTGCTTTTGGAGGCAGCTGATGCTTGCTACAAGTTCGACTCTGGCAGCACCTTGCAAGATACAGAAGGAGAGACATGTTCAGTGAGTCCCCCCAGAAAGCGGCGTACGGAGGAGTTTTTTAAAGTGTAATGGTGACAGCGAAAGAGACAGTGGAGGTTTTTATTTTTAATTAAAAAAGAAAAAAACCAAAAGCAATCAAGTATTTTTTGAATTTTCAAAAATAAAAGACTCCAAGTTTTCTGTATCTCTATTACATTTCATCTCAAAGGATGAGAAAGCCATCTGAGAGTGTGACAGACAAGCAGAGCAAACCTGGCAGCCTGCAGGTTTTGTAGTCCTGGTTTTGCTGATGATGGAACGGCCACGGCCAAGTGGCATGCTGCTTTGTTTCAGGACGTCAGGGTCCACAGTTTTTTTTGTTTAAAAAGTAGATAATGGTTGTCTGTGCACAAGGCAGAACTGAAAACTAACTTCTCAGCAGCTGCAGAGTGCTTTTAACGTTCAGTCTTCCATCTCCAAGAATTTTAGCCTGTATTCACAGGAGTCAGTTCACTGGCAAAATCTGGCCCTTACTTGGGTCACTCACAAACTGGCTCTCTGCTGTGCAGTTTGGCAGTGAGGAGAAAAGATCCAAACAGATCTTGTTTTGTGGAGGAGAGGAGGGAGAGCCCCAGATTTCTGTCTGTGCAGAGCAGTCAGCACCTTGAAATTAAGCAGAAGAACTGTCTGCTAGGAGGTGTGTGTTGCCTGTTAGGCATGTGTCTGCCTGAGCACACTGATCTCTGGCCTTATCTGCTGAATCTTAGGACCTGCTCCATGGCACATGCTTCTTGTGGTAGTAGAGGGTGAAGCTTGTGCTGAGTGCCAGGGGTTAAGCCTGGCTGCTCAGGAAGAGTGTGTGTGTGTGTGTTTTCTTTAAGACTTGAGACTGATTTCCGCAGATCAGTGAGGAGAGGGTGACGTGCAGAGATTTGCTCTTGTTTTGTAAGAAACCGATTCTGGACTGAACTGTTTAAATAAAAAGTTGTTTAAAGTCGTGTTTCCCAAGCTTTTAGTACTTTTTCTATTTTAGAATTTCATCTCCCATTTGGACCTTAAGCTTGAGAAATATGTGATGCAGTGGAAATATTAACATTTTAAAAAATATTTACAATGGCTGAAGGATAGGTCTTTTGGGGGACACTTGCTTTTGTGCTTTCTAAAATGCATCAACTTTCAAAAGGGAGACTCCCATGATACTTTGCTTATAGATAATCAATAGCTCTGCCTTTAGTCATTTAGACGGGTACCCTAGGACCTGTTATTTGCTCGCATTACAGCTCTGTGCAGGTTACACTGAGAATGCAGAAAGCAGCACTGTTGCTTGATGCAGTGATTAAAATGCCTGTTTTCAAACTGTGACAGTCTCTCTGATCCTCTCAGCCCTGTGAACTGGGAGACCTGAGCTCCCAGCCCCAGCGCTGCCCGAGCAACACCGCTCTTTGGTTCCTTTCCAGGAGGTTGTGGCGCAGTCACTGTCCCTTGGGCCTTATTCCACTTCACGGTGGTGATGCCTTTGCAAAAATTCTAGAGGCCACTTCTGATGTGGGCTTGATGTAAAGGCAAATGGCTCTGTTTATCATAAATGGGCTTTTCAGATATCTCTGCATGGTCATCTTTATTTTTTGTGTGTTACTGCCAGTGTGGTGTACTGTGATCCCAAATCAATGTCTTTCCCATTTCTGGTCTTGGTACTGGAAGATACTTGGAAATGGGCTAGTGTCAAGCAAATGTGAACAGGGAGTACAGGAGAAGATAGTGTTTCACAGAAGTACCAATTAGCTCTTTTTCACAGCTGTAATCTGTAGAGAAGGGTTTGGGGAAAGCAAACTGAAAGCTTACATTTAGCTTCTGGAGGCCAGGAGTTAGCATGCGGCACAGGCGGCATGCTTGGCTGTGTGCAGATACCAGGCACTGACAAAAAGCCCTCTGTTCCATCGCTGAGGAGGAGAAAGTTTGTGCTACAAGATCAACCTGATAATAACTGGGATATTTTTTTCCTGCATCAAAGGGCTTGATTATTCCATTTTCAGCAGGTGTCCTTGTGGAAATGCCCTTCAGGCTGTGTATGCAGTTGTGCTGGGTAGAGACTTGCTTTTCATTCACACTGGGGTGTGTGCAGGTGGAATAGGACCAGGGATCATGTGACTGGCCAACTGTGGGAAATGCTTTATCTCTGGGTCTGAGACTAAGAGCTAAACATAGTTTCTCATGCTCCAACAGCTGGCGAGGAGATAATACACACTTTCTGATGTTTTTAAATGTCTTTCTTCTTGAACACAGAATATTTAACCTGTCTCTAGGGCATGTGATCTTTCTACTTGCAGAGAAGGTTGTTCTGAGTAAGAGATGAGCAATGTTGCTGTCTGACTACTGGAAAAAAAGAAGAGGGAAGACATTTGTATGTTCATGTGTCACCTCCTTTAGGAGTAATTCTCTTCCTCCTTGTAAAGCTACAGCTACTCAAAACTGTTTTTCTGAAATCTGCTGAGAGTACCCTTGGAGAATTCTGCTTCTCATAAACTCGATTTATGTTATCCATATATTGATAAATCCCAGCCCAGTTAGAGGAGTGGTAGGTATACTCTTTCTTTGTTAGGGTGCATAAAATCTCAGCTGGTTTGCTGCAGTTACAAAGGCTCTTCAGGTACACTTGAGATTCACTTTATCCTTACTAGATGAAAAAAGGGGAGAAGAATCTTGCAGGAAAGTGCTTTTAGTCATTACGTCAAGGGACTGGAAAGACTGTGCAGGCCTCAGCCCAATTAGACCATTAGTCTGTCATTAATATGACAAGGAGGTGGTTGGGAAGCTGCCAGCAGGCTCAGACAGGATCTCCAAGGCTTGCTGATGATTTGTGCAGGGTAGTGTGCGGGTTGCCAGCGAGACCCACAGGCAGCCTCGGGAACACGCAGTGCTCCTGGGGACTCTGGCACCTGCCCATCAAAGATGGTGTGGCTGTAGCTTAGCATTATCCAAAGCCCAGGAGAGTGAAGGGAGGGACCCCTCTTACTGGGTCTAGGAGCATCTTACTCTGACTGGTTACCTGCTCGTACACCCGTGTCTGCTCTCGACCGTGTTAGAGAGGCACGTTTTCAGGAAGGATGCCAAACCAGGAATGACAGATAGAAATACCTGTACGGTACAACAGGGCAGTTTGAACTATGTCTTCCGTACGTGAGGCTGGCCAGCCTGGGGCACGCAGAAGAGTTCGAGGTGGTTGACTGTCGTGGCAAGGCTTTTGGGGCTGTGCTGGCCTGTCTGCATCCATCCAGCTTCTCGGGCACTGGGAAACGTACGTTTGTTTCGGCAGTGCTGGGAATGGCTGTTTGAGAGGGTGGGTTTGGTTGTTGGCAGAGCTGTCTGGAACAAGCCACGCTGTCGCAGCAAACTTGAATTCTGTAGATACAAATTGGAGAATAGCGGGAGATCCTCTATCTTGATGTGTTGGCTGACTTTTTTTTTTTAAACCAAACAGTCACAAAGCAGCCAAAGGAACTTTCTATTTTCTTTTCTTTTTTTTTTTCTTCCCCTCTTTTAATATGTTGGTATCAAAAATTTATCCTGTGAGTCATCGTTATGATGAGGATCTGAAAAGGGCAAATATATTCCTAGGATGTATTGAATGAGATTTTGACTCAGCAGAGGGGGATATAAATACCATTGCCTAAAGCCCTGCTGAGTCCTCATCTGGAACAGGGCTCTGGCCCACCAGCTCCCAGGAGGACTCACTCGGACAGGAGGAGAGCTTGCAGGGATGATCAGGGAATGACAGAGGGAATTAAAAATATGAGTGTTCAAACCCTCAAAGCAGGAGCCCAGAGGGATGCTTGGCTCTCCTGTCCACGAGTATCTCTGAAAGTACAGACCTCAGCCAGGAAAAGACGTAACAGAGAGCCAGGGTATGCTCTGGTTGTTAATTCCCTGTTAATTAAATAGGCTGCAAATGAGGAGGAGGGCTGTCAGGGCAAAGCAGCCAGGGTGGATATGGAGGAAAAGCACCTACAAAAAGCCTTGGGATGGTTTCTCCAGCTGGGCTTGGTGGGCTCAGCTCTGTCCTGGTAGAGAGGGTGAGCTGCAGCCAGCTCCACGTGTTGAAGAGCTCTTGGCTAACTGGATTACGTTTCTTAACGAAGTTAATGGGTTGTTAATCCCGTTACAAGCATCGCAGTTCAGCAGTGTTGCCACACATTCTGCACACCCAGGCTGGGTCCGTGTGGCACAGGAGCCTGGCTGGGCCCTGGCAATGCCCTTCGGTGATGGAGGCAGAGGGGCCTGGGGTGCCTGGGCATGGAGGGGCACTATCTGGGTGCCGGGTGCCCCCTGCCGCGGCACGCAAAAGCTGTTAGGGCTGGTTGTCTCCACACTGGATGACCTGGAGGAAATTGGGTAGATCCCATGGGTCACCTGACTGGGCTGTGTTGAAACCTCTGGATTTAGGACTGGTATGGTTTAAGATTGGAATTAATTCTCATAGATTTATATATGCATTTTTTATTTTGTTTTATTTCACCTCCTCCTCAGCTCCAGTCTGGTTTGCCATTCCTTTTTTAATTCTGACATTTACCTACTACTTCTTTTCTTTTTTTTTTTTTTTTTTTTTTTAAAGAATGAATGTAGCTGCTCCA